>NC_080576.1:27007500-27305000 GCF_029962835.1 Magnolia sinica
ACACATCCAGTTGATGTCAAAGGTTTGTTTTCATTTCCAAAGCTCTTCTAGGAATCTCTGTTTCATGGTTAACATGCAGAGATTGCATACATGCACACCTAGCTTTTTTTATTGTGCACACTAACACTCACATAAGAACATATGAAGCTTCATACTCATGTATGCTGACAGTCACTCTTGTTCCTCCAATTTCTAACAGTTCATATACAGATATTTCACAGGACACACAAGTATCCACCCTGATAATATGCACACGAATATATAAATGTATGTTGGCCGAGGAATGCTTAATACACTACCAATTCAACTTATATTGCATGAAATTTGGACACCCAAGTGAAGCGCTTATCATAGGGGTGCGACTCGGGTGGGGTGGGGTGGGGTGGGTTGGGGGTCAACCCAAGCCTCACCTGACCTCAAGAGGACCCAACCCAGTTTCCAACCCAAACCCAAGCCAAATTCCTCTGTCATTATTCCCAACCCATCCTGAATTTGCTAAACCCAAAGCCAATTCAAACTGTGTTGGTGTTTTCCAACCCCAACATGACCTGAGGAACTTGAACCCAAGTTGCAGCAGCCTAGCTCGTGTAGCATGAGAGTATCATGTCTCCCCTCACAGTCACATCATGATCCTGCTGATTGTTACAGGAATCTCAATAGGAGAGAGGTGCGGACACATCCATATGTGGTCTGTGTATGTCTTTTTTTTTTTTCTTTTTTTTTTTCCACACACCCACACCCACACCACATGGGCACTCGATCCCATGATCTCAGTGTTGAAATAGTCTGTCTACCACTGAACCATGGAGCTAGACCCATCTGTGTTTGTGTGTGCTTGCATGCATGATGTGCACCTGTTCACACTTAAACATCCATATGCGGACATGAACGTCTGTTTGTCTCTACATGTATGTGTGCATTTATTTCTGTACATGTAGATTTGCAGCTGCTCATCTAGCGGTCATTCCAGAAAAGTCATTATAATAGATGCTCCTTTTTCTGGTTGATGTTTGAATCTGAAGGTTGAGAACCAGGAGGGTGTGATCAACTTTGATGATATCCTACGAGAGACGGATTCTTTTATGGTTGCTCGAGGAGATCTTGGTATGGAGATCCCTGTTGAGAAAATCTTCCTCGCTCAAAAGATGATGATCTACAAATGCAACCTTGTGGGCAAGCCCGTTGTCACCGCTACCCAGATGCTCGAGTCCATGATCAAGTCCCCCCGTCCAACGCGTGCTGAGGCCACTGATGTTGCCAATGCCGTCCTTGATGGCACTGACTGCGTCATGCTCAGTGGTGAAAGTGCAGCTGGGGCCTACCCCGAGCTGGCTGTCAAGATCATGGCCCGCATCTGCATCGAGGCAGAGTCCTCCCTCGACTATGGTGCCATCTTCAAGGAGAGGATACGTTCAACGCCTCTGCCCATGAGCCCATTGGAGAGCCTTGCCTCCTCAGCTGTTCGTACGGCCAACAAGGCCAGGGCAACACTGATTGTTGTGCTGACCCGTGGCGGCACTACAGCTAAGCTAGTTGCAAAGTACCGGCCAGCTGTGCCGATCCTCTCGGTCGTGGTCCCGGTCCTGACAACGGACTCTTTTGACTGGAAATGCAGTGATGAGACACCAGCGAGGCACAGCCTGATTTACCGAGGCTTGATCCCGCTACTGGCAGAAGGTTCTGCCAAGGCCACGGATGCAGAGTCGACAGAGGTGATCCTGGAAGCTGCCCTCAAGTCAGCCATGGAGAGGGGTCTGTGCAAGCTGGGCGATGCAATCGTGGCACTGCACCGCATTGGCGCAGCTTCCGTCATAAAGATCTGCCTGGTGAAATGAACGAGGGGGTGAGCTGCATCAGGCTATATCATCTATATGCATTCTTTTCCTCGTTTTCTTCGCTCCTCTAACGTGAACTTTATCAATGCCGTGTTTTAAGGATTTCCATCGACGCTCAGAGTCGTCTTTGTAGCCTTTGCCTGAGTTGGTCATGTCTTGTTAGTATTTTGGTTATGTATCGGAGACTTGCAATGGAAGAGAGCTTCCTTTCTTTATAGGGGTTCTATTTCTGTTTTTCTTGTTGCATCCTTGCATTTTTCTTTTTTCTCTTGCACGTCCTAAGAAATTTCATGCAGATTCAACCTCACTGTACACGTGGCAAACACGTGCGGATTGTATATATGCAACACGTGGCAAACACACGTGCGGATTGTATATATGCAAAAATTTAGGGTTCGTTTGGATACCACCAAATAGGTTACTTTTGCTACTTACAGCAGTGGATAAGTAACTTAATTCAGATAAGTTTGTTTGGTTTAAGATCAATTATAAATAACTTTTTTTTACTTTTAAGTTACTTAATCACTTCAGCTTAACAAGTAGAAACCAAGATAATCTACTTATCTTAAGTAACTTATGATCCAAATGCCCCCTTAACGACCTTCCAATCACAGCCCAGCTAGAAAGGGATTTTATGGCTTTTGAAGAAAACCCGTCTTACCTCACATGGATGAATTTGTTTTTCCTTGTGACTCTCGCAACTGACTCGCCCGCGTTTGGGCTGACCTGTGATAACGACCCATACCTGTCCTTACTGAGTCCAAGTACAGCTTGGATGAGTCAGCAATCCATCTTGAATATGCTGCAAATTTTCTGCACTGTCGTCCGTCTGAGGCAAGGCATTCTTGATGGACGTGTAAGAATTCTAAAAGGTAGTTCTTATTGATAAACGGTCTGGATTGCCCTCATGGTTGGATAGTTGTTTTTTGGCCAATGAAGATGGTGATGATTAACGTTTGGCGATGAACATAGGTGGTATAAAGTAAACAACGTCCGTGATGTAAAGTTGAAACGCTCATCTTACCCACGGGTGTCGAATATCTCAAATTTACTTAATTGGCATTACTTAGCTTCACTTATATGTTTTGATTGCCTCCCACAAGAGGAGATGATGATGTGACCGATTCTCACCCGGATTGAATGGTTGGGCCCATTTTCATCTTGAGTAATTCAATTAAAGGTCCCAATTAATTGAATTGATAAAATTTTATCCAATATTCAGTTTTATTCATGAATGTTTTATGTAAACAATCAGCTAATGTGAGTATATTATGTAACTAGTAACAATTCCAATTCAAATGCATCATGTTCCTTCCCTAATTGGGTCGAATTATTTTCAATAGAAAGATTCCATAGAAATTATCCTGGGTTGCTTACAGTTAGACCTTGCCTTGGATAAACCAAAACTTCAAAGATCATTTGAAAATGTTACCGAGTCAGATGCCAATCGTTATGAGGCATGGTTCAAATCCAACATATATGTGCCTTTGAAGCACTCAATTTCTGAGACAATGAGGGGTGCTATGCTTAATGTGAATAAGGCCAAAGTTTTCTTGACCGAAATGGGAATCTAATTTAAGAAATCGGGTAAGGTTGAAGTGGATTTCTTTCTAAACAAATTAACCCACTCATCTTATGATGGAAAATGAAACATTCGCGAATGCATTGTAGAGCAGATCGAATTAGTATATAACATCCACTCTTTGGATCTAGAAATTAAAGATGACCAACTGGTTTACTTGGTCATAAACAACTTACCTCCTCAATATAGTACGTTCTTAGTGAACTATAATACACAAAATGATAAATGGGCGTTAGAAAAATTGATTTCTTAGTGTGTCCAAGAGGAGGACAGGCTCAAGACACTAAGAAATGTATAGAGTGTTAACCTGGTAACCTCAAGACATGGACATGGACATTGACATGATGGAAAGAGAAAAAGGAAACAAAGTTCTAATAAGAAATCCTCGGGTCCTCCAGTTAGAAATTATGAAAATCAACCTGGGAATAAATCAAACAACAAGCGGGCTAAAAACAATAATTACTTATTTTGTAAGAAGTCGTGCCATCAGAAGAAAAAACTGCATAAAGTACAAGTTGTGGTTCATAAAGAAAAGTAATAATACTATCTTGGTCTGTTTTGAATCTAATCTAACTGATATGTCGGTAGATTCTTAGTAGATAGATTCGGGTACAACTATTCACATATGTACTTTTGTACAGGAGTTACTACATAGCACGCCACCAACTGATGCAGAACACTCAGTATACATAGGTAATAACATTAAAGTTGACGTGAAGGCAGTCGGAGTCTGTAAACTTAGGTTATGGTCAAGTTAGTTATTGAATCTAGTAGATATATTTTGTGTGCCTTCTATAAGGCGTAATTTGATATATATTTCTCATTTGGATAAATTAGGTTATTCTTTTCAAATTGAGAATAAAAGATTGAATATTTACTTTGATTCAATTATTGTCGGTATTGTCTCTATGGTGAATAACTTATACTAACTAGACTTGAATGTCTCATACGTCTATAATGTCTATAATGTAAATGACATGCATGTAAATAAAGTAGAATCTAAGCAAAGACTAGACTATGAAAATTTCTCCATGTTGTAGCATAGGCGATTATTCCATATTTCTTGTGAGAGATTGGATAGGCTGGTGTGTGAAGGGATTATTCATTCTCTAGACTTTTCTTACTATAAAATGTGTGTTGATTGTATTAAAGGTAAATATACCAGAACTAAAAAGAATGGTACATATGAGGAATGACTCTTGGAGGTGATACACACAGACATTTGTACGTCATTCCTTACAACACGCTGGAGTGGGCACCAATACTTTATCACCTTTATAGATTACTACTCTTGTTTTAGGTATCTTTATCTTATTAGTGAAAAATCAGATGTTCTTGATGCTTTTAAAATCTATAAGGCTGAAGTTGAAAATGAACTCGATAGGAAGATTAAGTTCATCAGGTCTAACCGTGGTGGTGAATACTATGACAAATATGGCGAATCAGATCACAATTCAGGATCCTTCGCTAGATACCTATAAGATTGTGGTATTGTCGCCTAGTATACCATGCCTGGGACCCCATAATAGAATGGTGTGGCTGAAAGACGCAATCGCACCCTTATGGATACGGTGCTTAGCATGATAATCAATTCAACATTACTAGAATCTCTGTGAGGTGTTGTGATCAAAATTGCAGTTCATATCCTTAACAAGGTCTCCAGCAAGACTGTAAGTAAAACTCCTTTTGAGTTGTGGAATGAGAGAAAGCTAAGTTTTCGATATATACGTGTTTGGGGATGTCCTGCTGAGGCCAAAGTTTATAACCTGCATAAAAGAAAGCTTAATGTTAAAACCATAAGTCGTTTCTTTATATGATACTCAGAAATGTCAAAATGTTATCGATTATAATGTCTTTTCCACTCCATCAGGATTATTGAGATTATGAATGCCATATTTATTGAGGACACTGAAAATAGTGGGAACACGAACGTTAGAGATTTTATATTCGAGGAAAAAATAACTGTGACTTTCGTCGCAGTCATTTCAGACCATGTTGGTATAAATCCTACATTTGAGCTCGTAGTCACTGCGGATCACCCCACAAAACCTCTTATACAACCTACTAATGAGAGAAATCAAATTCACACAAAAGAGAGTGAGCAATTGAGAAGATATGAAAGTTAAAGGAGGCCTACGATTCTAGATAATTAGATCGTATATCTGCAGAAGCACGAGTTTGACATAGGGATAGAAAAGGATAATGAATCCTTTACACAAGCCAAACAAGTTGCTAACCATTCTCGTTAGATTGATGCCATGAAGGATGAGTTGAAATACATGAGGGACAACAAAGTATGAGATCTTGTTGAGTTACCCCAGGTAATAAAGCCAATTGGTTGTGAGTATTCAAAACCAAACGGGACTCCAAGGGTAATGTCAAGAGATATAAAGCTAGACTTTTTGCCAATAGTTTTAACCAACGCGGATGTATTTATTTTAAATAGACTTTCTCACCAGTATATAAGAAAGACTCATCAGGGTCATAATGACTCTTATGACTCATATGAATTTGAAGATACATCATATGGATGTAAAGACTGCATTTCTCAATAGGGATCTAAAAGAGGATATATATATATATATATGTTACAACTTGAAGGTTTTGTAGCTAATGACTCAAAACATATAGTTTGTAAACTAAAGAAATGCGTATATTGGTTGAAATATGTATCATGACAGTAGAACCTAAAGTTTCATGAAGTGATTTCCTTACATTGTTTTGATAGAAAATACTGTAGATGTGTATATCTAAGTTAAAATCAATGGGAGTAAGTTCATTATATTAGTTTTGTATGTTGATAACATTTTGTTAGCTAGAAGTGGCATCGAGATGTTGAGCAGTGCCAAGAAATTCCCATCTTAAAAGTTTGAGATGAAGGACCTTTGTGATGCATCTTATTTCATCAACATTGAGATACACTGTGACAGATTATGTAGACTTCTTAGCCTATCATAGAGAGCCTATATTGATAGAATACTTGAAATGTATGCCATGCAAAATTGTGCTCCTAGACAATCGCCCATTTTAAAGGGTAATAAATTTGGTCAATTTTAGTGTCCTAAGAATGATTTGGAAAATAATCAGATTAAGGATTTTCTGTACGCGTCAATAGTAGGGAGTATCATGTATACTCAAATCTGCACATGACCGGATATTGCTTTTGCAGTTAGAATGTTGGGTTGGTAACTATTTAATCTAGGAATGCAGCATTAGATAGCTGCAAAGAAGGTGTTACGCCTCCTACAAAGATCAAAGGACTTCAAACTCACATACAAAAGATCTGATCATTTAGAGTAAATTAGTTGCATACTTAGACATATATTATGCTGGCTGCATTTATACAAAGAAGTCCACCTCAGGCTACATCTTCATGATGGTTGGTAGGGTTGTCTTGAAAAAGTGTGAAACAGTAAATTACAACATCATCCACCATGGAAGTTGAGTTCATTGTTTATCATGAGGCATCTAATCAAGCATTGTGGTTACATCGTTTCTTCTTAGGTTTATGGGTGCCAGATCATATCATGAAACCATTTAGAATATTTTGTAATAATTCAACTACGATTTCCTTCTCTAGCAATAACAAGCATTCATCAAGGTCGAGGCATATCGACATCAAGTATCTTGTTGTGAAGGAAAGAGTTCAGAATTGTCTAGTGTCTGTGGAGTTCATTGACACTAAATAGATGATTGCGAATTTACTCACTAAAGGGCTCTCTATCATGTCATTTCAGGACCATTTAACATCTATATGAATCATTGATCCCACATATGTATTCGGTTACTGAGAGTTGAGTGTGTTTTATTTTCATAGACATTAAAAAGATCTCATTTGATAAACTTTTGATGATCCTGATATAAAATTAATTTATGCTTCTCTCTAAATATACGTAATTTGTTCTACGTAGAACTAAAAAAAGTGTCTCGTCAGAGACATTCGAAAGCTCCAAGACCTCTAAGGATAAACCCATATTATCGAAATACGTGTGTAATCCTTATACCACATGTAACACCCCAGTTTTTAAAACCCGAGTATATGACTCGTTTCTTGAAAACCCGGGTATTAACTGATAATCCAAAAAGGGTAATCAAACCAAAATCAAAGTGTAATTTACGGAATTAAGAGAAGTATAGATGTGATCAAAATGTAAACAATATCCAGGGCCACTCAGCTAGGGCCCATATACAAAACCTCAAATCTCTAAATGTACTAAAATGATAATGAGCAAATGATCTATTGATTTAATCCAAAATAAGCAGCCACTTCCTGGTATGGCTCCTCATTGTAAGGCTCCTCCTCGACTGCAGGTACCTCTGGATCCGCCGCGAGTCCATCAGCCCCTATATCCTCTATATGATTGAACATTGATGAATGAGTGACCAGCTTAGCGTGATCTCCCCTCAAGATTACACACCGTCGCCCTAGAAAAAAATAGCATAAAGCATACAAACAATCCAAAATATAACAAATGCAGTCTTATTATGTGCATGGATGCGTGAATGCAATCATCGCCCCGGGAATGCTCATCCGTGCGGACATTGGGCTTGTCACCCATGCAATCATTGTCCCGGAAAAAACATCTACATGGATAATGATTAACCAATCCGTTATTAGTCCAATTACAGCCAGCCAATTTACATAAGCTCAAAGGTCACTATGAGGGCTAGTTGTCAGCGTAGGCCGATAGCTCGGGCATAGGTCCTATACTACCATCCATGGCTCATGAGGCTACCGCCTTAGGGTGTGCATAGAACTCATCAACATTTGGCCAATCAATTCTCTAGATAAGGGGACCACCACCATATGCTGACTAGGAATAAAGTGTTGAAATCATTTAAATACAATGACTAAATGAGGCGGTATGTGTGAATCAAATATGAGTAAACATCGATGATGGCAAATGTCGCAAGGTTCATTCCTTAGTCAGGTAAACGGAATCACTCCATAGATGGTGAACCCCATTAATCACACGTCACGATTCATAACCTCCATGTTAAGGGTTAAGTCTTATCATAATCAGTTCGGTTGCACCCTAAGCACGAACTCTCTTTAAATAGGAGTCTTCATAGAGAGATTTCAAGTAATGAATGTTTTATAACCAGTACAACCTTATAGAGATTCAGACATGCTTTAATAATTGAAGTAAACCTCATGTATACAATCAGTTCAAGAAATCTATAATCCTAACTTATCAAGTTCTAAAGCGTGCATCTTAATTAAACAATCAAGTATTCTAGTAAATCCAAGTCATGCTTCCAAGTTAAACTAATTAGTGATTTAACAGGTTCCAGGAACATGTGATAGATTGGTCTTATAACATATGACAACATAGATTAAGGGTTTGACCCATCCTAAAAATATGCATATGATCGTTAACTAATGGTAACTAAACTATGAGGCACGCGTCTAATTAAACAGGTTTAATGATCACCCACCCTTAAGGGATCATTAACAACTATAGCAAAGACTATTCTTGATCTAGTTTAGAGATGGAAAGCTCAAGGGGAAGAAAATCATCACCAGACAAGTTGTAGGACATCCCTTGATACGAATTCCCTTGAGAAGCTAGCGGTCCTACTCTGCTCAAATAGTTCCCTGTCTAGCTCTCCAGCCGTCCCACGCACTTAGCTCTCTCTCTCTCTCTCTCTCTCTCTCTCTCTCTCTCTCTCTCTCCTTTTCCCTTGCTGGTACAAATTTCGAGGCCACAGTGCCCCTTTTTATAACAAAAGGGAGAGAAGGCTTCAACAGTTGGGAAAGAACGGTCCACTTTGTAATGGTTGAGATCAAGAGGTGGCCTTGCATGATGCCCATTTGCATGCTAGGATGGATAGCTGACCCCAGGCCCACCAGAAAAGCAACTTTTCTGATCTGGTGGGGCCCATCTCATGGTTGGGTTTTGATGTTTTAACGGAGAAGATGAGGGAACCATTAATGGCAACTCCCCAGATATAGTATATTCCAGAGATCTGGTCCGTTTAGACGGACGAGATGAGATCCCTGATCAATGTGGGGTCAAATTTTTGGGCCCCAAACATTAGTTTGGGAATATCTCATGAGATATTCAGATTCTCACCATTCTTTTGTGAGATGGAGTAACTTCTCTCCAAAATATCCTTTTGCTTTATAGAGGATAGTTGGGATTCCTCCACGTGGCCAGGGGATGGCTGAGATCATGCCAGCATCTGCTTTCCTAGAGAGGAAAGTCTCTTTTTGGCTTTTCCTTGGGCAGGCCTTGCTCAGCCGTTTTTGGCGGTGTGAGAAATGGCCTTCCAAAGGCTGATGGATGGCTGGGATGGCCTATTCAACATGATCACGGCCCACCCAAATGGTGGCAGATGGGCCCATCATCCTGGATCTCAGCCGCATGGAGGCTTTTGAACGACTTCGTTTGATCTTTTTCAATCTTATGCAAGGCCTAAAAGCCTATACAGTTTTGATCAGGCGGGGCCCATGAGTCTAGTGAACGGTTCAGATCTTTCGGAAAGTGCCTAGGGTGGGCCACTTTAGAGCTCAAAGGCCATCAGATTCAAACGGCTCGTTGGCAGGAGAGGAGTTTGGGTTGTTTGGTGTTTTGGCACGGTCGACGTTGGTTTGACAAACAAGAGATGTCTAGTGCACCTCGTGCACTAGCACTAGGGTGTAGGTGCACTTCGGTTGGGGCCCACTATGATGTTCGTGACCAAATCTATACCGTCCAATTGTCTTGGGGACCTTATGTAGGGGTCCAAGCCCAGTTTTGGGCCGATGGTGAGACCCAGGTGGGCCATATAATGCCCTTCGAGGCTCCACTTGGCCCATACGTCGCAACCCAATGGTCGGATGGGTCTGAGACTTTGTTTTGACGGCTAAACGGGGATTTGAGGGGCCTTGAGTGCCTCTTTGGTCACTAACTAATCCCCTAAGTATTGATAACAAGTGTATTATATCAGTATCCTTTGATATAGTGGTTTTAATTTAGAGTGTTCGGATAACCTCACCTTCTTAATTGATGTAAGGTGTGTTTTGGCTCCTAGAGACCTTGATGGATGGCCTCAATGTCGACCGAAAGTCCCATCTTGCATCGATTTGATTTATTACTCGAGTGTTGGTACCCTTAGTTATAATTTCAAATAGTAACACCCGCGTACCAAGAGTGCGGGGTGTTACAGTCACCCCCCTAAAAAAAATTGTCCTCGAAATTACCTGCAGTGTGCCATTGAACAGGTGAGGGTATTTCTCCTTAACCTCAGATTCTCGTTCCCACGTCGCCTCCTCTTCTCCATGATGTGACCAAAGAACCTTGACTAATGGTATCATCTTTGTTCGCAGGACTTGCTCCCTGTGGTCCAAGATGCGGATAGGCTCTTCGGTATAAGAGGTGTCGTCTATAAGCTCGATCTGCTCCTAGCTAACGAGGTATGACTCGTCTGGCATGTATTTCTTTAACATGGATATGTGAAAGACGTTGTGAATACCGGCTAGTGCAGTAGGCAACGCAAGGCGGTATGCTACAGCTCCCACACGATCCAAGATCTCGAAAGGTCCAATGAAACGAGGCGCTAGCTTCCCTTTTTGTCCAAATCTTATCAAACCTTTCATAGGCGATACCTTTAGGAATACATGGTCACCAGTCGCAAACTCCAGGTTGCGTCGTTGATTGTCTGCATAGATCTTCCGTCTGCTCTGGGCGGTACGCAAACGCTTCCTAACCACATCGATGACTTGGGTAGTAACTTGAACAAGCTCGGGCCCTAACAAGCTCCTTTCTTCGATTTCTGTCCAACACTAAGGGACTCAACAAGGGCGACCATAGAGAGCCTCATACGGTGCCATGCCTATGCTGGACTGGAAGCTGTTGTTATATGCAAATTCTGTTAGGGCCAAGTGATCGTCCCAGTTGCCCTGAAAGTCCAGAACGCATGCCCTCAGCATATCCTCCAAAATCTAATTCACCCTCTCACTCTGTCCATCTGTCAGAGGGTGGAATGTTGTGATGAACTTGAACTCTGTGCCCATCTCTTCCTGTAGCCTCTTCCAAAAGGCAGAAGTAAACCTGGAGTCTTGATATGATATAATCTCTCGCGGAACTCCGTAGGATCGCACGACTTCCCGGATGTATAACTTTGCCAAACTATCAGTGGAATCTGTCGTGCGAATCAGGCAGCTTTCCTCAACCTATCGACGATGACCCAAATCGAGTCGTGCTTCCTCTGCGTCCTAGGAAGGCCGGATATGAAATCCATAGAGATGTTGTCCCACTTCCATTCAGCTAGTGGCAATGGCTGAAGGAGGCCAGCAGGCTTGTGATGTTTGGCCTTGATCTTCTGGCACACCATGTACTTTGCCACAAAGCCTACGATGTCCCTCTTCATGTTATTCCACCAGTACTGCATTTTAACATCGTTGTACATTTTAGTACTACCCGGGTGGATAGCTAATTTGGAATGGGGAGCTTCTACCATAACTTCCTTCATCAAATCGACGTTATTTGGAACGCATACTCACCCTAAGTACCGAAGACTGCCATCACTACCAATCCTCCAACCAGGCATTTCCTCACTCTTACACCTTCCTTTCATCTTGACAAGTCATCCATCCTGGTCCTGAACGGAGATCACCTGTCGAACCAGGGTCGGCTCTGCCATCAACAGAGCCACATAAGCATCAGGTTCATCAACGGTAAGTTGGATGTTGAAGTCCTACACGAACTCCATCATTTCTCACTCCTTGATCATCAAGGTGGCTATTACTTCGTGCCTCTTCTTACAGCTTAGCGCATTAGCCACAGAGTTTGCCTTACCTGGGTGGTAAGATATGTCAAAATGGAAGTCTTTGAGTGTTTCCATCCATCGACATTGACGCATGTTCAAGTCCTTCTGCGTGAATATATACTTTAGGCTTTTGTGATCACAGAACAACTGAAATTCTTCCCCATAGAGGTAGTGTCTCGATATCTTCAGGGCGAAGACCACCGTGGCCAGCTCTAGATTGTGTGTCGGGTAGTTCTCCTCATGCTTCTTCAACTGCCTTGAAGCGTAAGCGATCACTTTATCATTTTGCATCAACACACACCCTAGTCCTAACTTAGACACGTCGCTGTACACCACGAACGTCTCTCCTTCTTGTGGAAGGGTAAGTACAGGCGGGGAAGTCAGTCTCATTTTCAGCTCTTGGAAAGTTGCTTCCGTGTTCTCATCCCACATAAACCGGTTATTCTTCTTCGTCAGTTGGGTGAGCGGTTGCGTAATCCTGGAGAACTGCTTAATAAATCACCTGTAGTACCCTGCCATGCCTAGAAAACTCCGAACCTCGGTAACTGTAGTGGGCTGCTCCCACTTAGATACTGCTTCCACCTTGGCTAGATCTACTTCTATTCCTTCCGCCGTCACCATGTGTCCTAGGAATTTCACTTCCTCTTCCCAGAACTCACAATTGTTTAGCTTGGTATACAGTTGATTCTCCTTCAGAGTATTCGGGACTGTGCGCAAGTGCTGCTCGTGCTCTTCTTGGCTTTTCGAGTAAACCAAAATATTATCGATAAATATGATCACGAAACGATCTAAGTAAGGCATGAAAACCCTATTAATCAGGTTCATGAAAACTGTCGGAGCATTTGTGAGGCTGAACAACATCACCAAGAACTCGTAGTACCCATAGCAAGTCCTGAAAACCATCTTTGGGATATCATCATCCCTGATTCTCAACTGATGGTATCCCGAGCACAGATCTATCTTGGAGAAATACTTGACGTCCTTCAACTGATCAAATAGATCATCGAAACATTATAGGGGATATCTATTCCTGATCGTCACATCATTCAGTCTCCTGTAGTCTATACAGATACGCATTGACCCGTCCTTCTTTTTGACAAAGAGAACTGGCGCTTCGCAAGGAAAAACGCTGGGGCGGATGAACCCTTGAGCCAACAACTCATTGATCTAACTCCTCATCTCTTTCATCTCGCAAGGAGGCATGTGAAATAGGGGAAGTTATATAGGGGCGGTCCTTGGTTTATGATCGATGAAAAAATCTACCGCCTGCCTAGGAGGCAACCCTGGTATTTCTTGAAACACTTCGGAAAAATCTCAGACTACCGGTATTCGTCTGATGGTGGCTTCTACTATCTCAGCCTCATCTAGAGCCTGCAAGCTCTCGAATTTTTTATGTCTGCCCCTTCCTCTCAAGGTGAAGGAGGCCTGCCCGGGGACAGATATAGTAACCGTCTTGTCGTGACAGTTCATGACTACACGTGTCAATGCAAGCCAGTCCATCCCGAGGATGACGTCAAAGTGTCTGACGGGCATGACGATTAAGTCCACGGTCATTTCATGATTTGCGAGAGTGATGGGACATGCTCCGCACATCTTGTCTATTTCTACAAACTTACCCATAGGGGATGTTACAACTAAGGGGGCATGCATCCGAGTTGTGTTCAATTCTAGTCTAGATGCAATAGCAGAATCAATAAAAGACAGAGTTGCACCAGAATCGAATAAAGTGAGTATAGGGGTACCCTTAATGTAAGCGGTACCATGGATAGTCTAAAGGGGATCCTGCTCAGCTTATGCGGCAGCAACTGCATACACTCGTGTCGGGGGAGCTCTCTGCTAAGCTGGGGGCCCCTGTCTGGGTTGTTGAGGCCTGGGTGCTGCTCGGGCCACCGTCTGGTTCTGCTGGGGTCGGTTTGCTCGGAGTGGAATACCTTGATCCTGCATCCACTGGAAGTAATTTTGGGTAACGTGATTTACCCTATCACAGTAACCACAACTCTCGCTAGAAGGCAAAGGCGGAGCTAGGGCGAGTAGCGGAAACCTTCCTATGGAATGGGCGGAGCAGGAGGTGCCTGTCTGGGCCTGACCGGGGCGTCTCGTGCTGGAAGGCAGGAGCGGATGGTGCGCTTGAAGTCTTTCTCTACTCGCATCGCCTTGTCCACCAGTTCCGGGAAGTCCCCGAAATCACAGGTGCATAGCCGAGATTGTATCCCAGGCTTTAACCCCTCCTTAAACTTCTCCATCTTATACTCCTCATCTTCGAGGGCTTTAGGCACATATTGGGATAGCTCGTCAAACTTCGCCTCATATTAGGCAACCGTCATGTTCCCTTGCTCCAGTTTCAGGAATTGAGCAATCTTTTCACTTCAACACGACCGTGAGAAGTATTTCTCCAGGAACTTCATCCTGAAACTAGCCCATGTCCAGGCGTACCTAGCTGGCATGCCTCTTTGTACGCTATCCCACCAGTGTTCCACCTCTCCCTCAAGCAGGTAGGTGGCCAGCGCGACCATCTGGGAGTCTGTGCACTCCATTGGCCTCAACATCTTAGCGATCCTTGCCAACCAATGTTTGGCCTGAACTGGGTCAGGCGCTCCCCCAAAAGTCGGTGGGAGGAGCCTCATAAATCAGTTAAACATGTCTAATCCTCTGACGTCCCTATCTCGGGATGCCCCCCTGTGGTCCCTATCCCGCAGAGTCTGCATCATCACACGTGCACGTCCTGTTGCTGTCTTGTGAACGTATCCTGTTGTTGTTGCATTGTGGCGGCCATCTACGCAAAAGCTGCAAAGGCCGCTGCCCTTGTCGGTGAATCTGCGTATGAACCAGCAGAAGGTTCAACTGAAGGTGTCCACCGCTCGAAGTATTGTAAGGGCAGTCCTGATGGGATGACTTAAGGGGAGGGAGAATCCCCCACTGCTTCTGACCTTATATCCACGTTCGCCACTCCAGGCGGGAGACCTGGTGTGTAGACAGGGCTGTGCTCCCGCTGGCGCTCTGTCGACGGAATGGGATGGATGTCGACCGTACGGGTCTGATGGGATCGTAGTACCGGTGGCATATCTTCCTACAGGATTAGAATTTCGTGGTTAAGGTAGTGAAAAATGATTCTAGTCAATTTTGAACGATACATGAGTTATAGATCTTGCCTATTGTACAGCGTACGAGTTTAGTTTCTTAAATGATACTCCTGGTTAGAATTTCAATGAGACTAAGGTTTCTGTTTCTGAGTTCAAACGACTAACTTGTCGTTTTCCAAGAGATCCTAAGTTGTTCATTCTAGGTGGTTCATACTCTGAGTTCTTTCTAACTATTGGGGATCTTTGTATAGGTTCAGTTAATCCTTCTGCTCATGTCTAAGGGGCCTAAGTATTTTGTTTCTATGTTTACTCATCCTATCCATTTTCTAAGGGCATTTCTTCTTAATTTTGCCCAAGGCAACCCTTTAAGGTTTTGTATATTGATCCCACAGCCAGGTTGTCTCATACTCCGCTTTAATACCAACTTGTAACACCCCGATTTTCAAAACCCGAGTATATGACTTGTTTCCTGAAAACTCGAGTGTTAACTGATAATCCAAAAAGGATAATTAAACCAAAATCAAAGTGCGATTTACGGAATTAAGAGTAGTATAGACGTGATCAAAATGTAAACAATATCTAGGGTCACTCAGCTGGAGCCCATATACAAAACCTCAAATCTTTAAATGTATTGAAATGATAGTGAGCAAATGATCTACTGATTTAATCCAAAATAAGCAGCCGCTTCCTGATACGGCTCCTCATCGTAAGGCTCCTCCTCAACTGCAGGTACCTCTGGATCCACCACTAGTCCATCAACCCCTATATCCTCTGTATGGTTGAACATTGATGAATGAGTGACTAGCTCAGTGTGATCTCCACCCAAGATTACACACCGCCGCCCTAGACAAAAATATCATAAAACATATAGATAATCCAAAACATAACAAATGCAGTCTTATTATGTGCATGGATGCGTGAATGCAATCATCGCCCTGGGGATGCTCATCCATGCGGACATTGGGCTCGTCACCCATGCAATCATTGTCCTGAGAAAAATATCCAGACAGACAAATACGTACATCACGTACGATAACAATAGATGTTGGTTTGTGCCATATATGTATAATTAACCAATCCGTTATTAATCCAATTATAGCCAGCCAATTTACATAAGCTCAAAGGTCACTACGGGGCTAGCTGTCAGCATAGGCTGACAGCTCGGGCATAGGTCCCATACCACCATCCCTGGCTCATGAGGCTACCACCTTAGGGTGTGCATAGAACTCATCAACATGTGGCCAATCAATTCTCCAGATAAGGGGACCACCACCGTTTGCTGATTAGGAATGAAGTATTGAAATCATTTAAATACAACAACTAAATGAGGCGGTATGTGTGAATCAAATACGAGTAAACATCAATGATGGCAAATGTCGCAAGGTTCATTCCTTAGTCAGGTAAACGGAATCACTCCATAGATGGTGAACCCTATTAATCACACGTCACGATTCATGACCTCCATGTTAAGGGTTAAGTCTTATCATAATCAATTCGGTTGCACCCTAAGCACAGACTCTCTTTAAATAGGAGTCTTCATTGAGAGATTTCAAGTAATGAATGCTTTATAACCAGTACAACCTTATAGAGATTCAGACATGCTTTAATAATTGAAGTAAACCTCATGTATACAATCAGTTCAAGAATCCTATAATCCTAACTTATCAAGTTCTAATGCGTGCATCTCAATTAAACAATCAAGTATTCTAGTAAATCCAATTCATGCTTCCAAGTTAAACTAATTAGTGATTTAACAGGTTCCAGGAACATGTGATAGATTGGTCCTATAACATATGACAACATAGATTAAGGGTTTGACCCATCTTAAAAATATGCATATGATCGTTAACCAATGGTAACTAAACTATGAGGCATGCGACTAATTAAACAGGTTGCATAATCACCCACCCCTGAGGGATCATTAGCAACTATAGCAAAGACTAATCGTGATCTAGTTTAAAGATGGAAAGCTCAAGGAGAAGAAAATCATCACCAGACAAGTTGTAGGGCGTCCCTTGATACGAATTCCTTTGAGAAGCTAGCAGTCCCACTCTGCTCAAATAGTTCCCTGTCTAGCTCTCCAGCAGTCCCACGCACTTAGCTCTCTCTCTCTCTCTCTCTCTCTCTCTCTCTCTCTCTCTCCTTTTCCCTTGCTGGTATGAATTTCGAGGCCATAATGCCCCTTTTTATAGCAAAAGGGAGAGAAGGCTTCAACGCTTGGGAAAGAATGGTCCACTTTGTAATGGTTGAGATCAAGAGGTGGCCTTGCATGGGGCCCATCCGCGTGCTAGGATGGATAGCTGACCCCAGGCCCACCAGAAAAGCAACTTTTCTGATCTGGTGGGGCCCATCTCGTGGTTGGGTTTGGATGTTTTAACGGAGAAGATGAGGGAGCCATTAATGGCAACTCCCCAGATGTAGTATATTCCAGAGATCTGGTCTGTTTGGACGGACGAGATGAGATCTATGATCAATGTGGGGTCCACTTTTTGGGCCCCAAACGTTAGTTTGCGAATATCTCATGAGATATTCAGATTCTCACCATTCTTTTGTGAGATGGAGCAACTTCTCTCCAAAATCTCGTTTTGCATTACAGAGGACAGTTGGGATTCCTGCTCATGGTCAGCTGAGATCATGCTAGCATCTGCTTTCATAGAGAGGAAAGTCTCTTCTTGGTTTTTCCTTGGGCAGGCCTTGCTTGGCATTTTTGGCGGTGTGAGAAATCACCTTCCAAAGGCTGATGGGTGGCTGGGATGGCCTATTCAACATGATCACGGCCCATCCAAATGGTGGCAGATGGGCCCATCATCCTGGATCTCAGCCACATGGAGGCTTTTGATTGTTTGATCTTTTTTCAATCTTATGCAAGGGCCTAAAAGCCTATATGGTTTTGATCAGGCGGGGCCCACAAGTCTAGTGAACGGTTCAGATCTTTCGGAAAGTGCCCCAGGGTGGGCCACTTTGGAGCTCAAAGGCCGTCAGATGATGTAAGGTGTGTTTTGGCTCCTAGAGACCCTGATGGATGGCATCAATGTCAACCGGAAGTCCCATCCTATATCGATTTGATTTATTAGTCGAGTGTTGGTACCCTTAGTTACAATTTCAAATAGTAACACCTGCGTACCAAGAGTGCGGGATGTTACACCACACTTCCTAGTTCCTGATCTATGTCCTTAAGACTGGTAGTATTTATAGTTGTGGTCAGTCTTACTTCACTTAGATTAAATGTTGTGATGCCTAACGCGTCCGATGCTAGTAGTCCTGATGGATCAGATTGTAATAACATTGCTTGTATTATCCAACAATTACATTGGTTAACCATCTGGATGTTTCTTCAAAATTAAAATATGTTTTCAAAAATTAATCATTGACATTGATCAATGTGGCCTAAGTGGGAGAGTGTAAGAATTCTATAAGGTGGGCCTTATTGATCAATGGTCTGGATTGCCCTAAGGGTTGGATAGTGTGATTGGGAGTACCAGTGGACCCCACTCAGTTGTGGTTAATATAAAATCGTGTAAGGGGTGGTGCACTATAATTGTATCACACACATAGTTTTCTAATTGGACTAGGATTACCAAATTCATGTGGAGCCTCAGGGAGATAAGTTTCGATGAGTTTCAAACTCCTTAACCCTCTAAACTATATAAATAGGGCTAAGTCCCCAAGCCTACACACGAGTAAAGCTATTCCCATGCCGATGCTTCTCTAAGGGTATAAGGTACGGAAGACTACGACATCAAGCTTACAACAAGCGTCACAATCAAATACGCTATTTGGTTTATTTGATTTCCATATTCGATGCATATAGTTTACAGGATAACCCAACTCTTCAGATCATCATGCGAGGTTCTTAACAAATTTCTCGGATATTTTTAGGTTTGAGGTTTTCTATCAAAAAGATATGGCATAAAAATAAAAAATAAAACTACTATTTAAAAATTGAAATATGCAAATGTTTATGTTAAACATTGGGGATTTTTATTCAAAAGTTTCTTAGAGAATATACAATATTCTTAGAAGATGCTTAATGTTCGACATTTATTAAAATATTTCTTTGACAAGGTGAAAAGTCTAATTTATCTTTGCCAGAAACTCAAGGCCAAAACTCTACCTCCATGCTTAGTATGAAATTCGCCAGAGAAAACTGAAGGCTATATGAGCCCCATTGTGATGTGTTTCCAAAATCCACTCTGGCCACCTAGCCATAAGTTGTATGACCCGATTTTAGGCATAAAGCTCAAAAATCATTCCCATGCATGATTTAGGTGGACCACCTGGTTGGAAACGATGCACATGGCAATGCTCATCCTTTAAACTATTTCTCTCGATGTGGCCTACCTAAATCATAGATTGTTTTATTTTTTGGCCTAAGGACTAAATTTTTATATAACATGTAATGGTTCGATTAGATTTCATGTAATCATCATGGTTGGCTTTCAAAAAATAATAATAACAATAACAATAGATTTTCATCTCCAACTATTTCCTTTGATGTGGCCAATTTGAATCACAGGTTAGAGCTTGACTTCTTTTCTTTCTTTTTCTTTTTTTTTTTTGGGGGGGGGGGGGGACGCACTAATGTGAGGTTACACATCTAATGGTCGAAGTGGATTTCACATATACATCATGGTGGACTTACAAAAAAATTACCTGTGCCTACTGTGATATGCATGTGAAATCAACTATTATATGTGTAATCCCTCATTTAGACCTAAGGCCAAAAAATCAGGTTGACTTATAATTCAGACCAGCTAAACTTAAAGGAAAACAATTAGGAAAGAGACCTCGACTGTTGATTTTTTGTGGGGCTCACTATAGTGCTTATGAGAATATTCACTTAAACCACTAGATGCCTAAAAAAAGATGCTTCATGCAAAAAATCAAATTAACACAATCCATGATTTAGGTGGGACACATTGAGGAAAACAATTTGGAGGGTGTGCATTGCCTTACACTATTTCTAATTGTGTGGTCCACTTAAATTATGGATGGGGATGGTTTTTGAGCCATATGACTAAAATTGAGTCATGCAACTAGAGGTTGGTATGGATTTTGGAACCACCTCACTATGGGTTCCACCCATAAACTATTTTTTAATGTAGGTGAGAAAATTTGTTCTAATAGTGGGAGAGACTCCTCACACATTTTATGTGAAATTCACTCCAACCATTAGATGTGAAATTCCACGTTATGCCCACAACAAATAAATCAAAGCTAATCTGTGAATCGTATGGGGCACATTAGGGCCTGTTTGGAACATGAGATTAAACGGTATTGAATTGCATGGTAATTTGATTGTCCAATCCCATGTTTGGAATCAAATTCTCCTTTTGTGAAAAACACCGTATTAGGTGAAGCCAGTGTTTGGTAGACCATGGAATTGTAATCAACAAATCAAATTTTACAATTGATGTCAGTCGCTTGTATGCATATGCAACTCGATGTCACAAGTAAAGGACACATATGAATGGACGTCAGTGATAAAACACGTGCATCAAAGCGGGCCCACAAATATGGTGGAATTTGAAATCCACCAGAAATCCCACTGCATCTCTTATTGTGATTAGATGATATGATACATGGATTAATCCAATCATTCTCGTCATTTCTAAACACCGAGTGGAATTTACATTAGGCCAAATGCAATTCCATACCACCTAATCCCACCTAGCCCCACATTCTAAACAGGCTAAGGGCCTGTTTGAATTTTTAATTCAATAATGAATACCCAGTAAACGGGTAATAATTATTTCACCTGTACTTACAGCACTATTCCCTATGCTTGATTTGACCAACTGCTCTTTAGACATAAAAACCGAGAAGGCCACGAAATATTTGTAGGTCCCACTATGATGCATGTTGATTATCCACACTGTTCATTTAAGCCAGCTGAATTTATGGCATGAGCCAAAAAATGAGGCATATCCAAAGCTCAAGTGGATCACACCATGGGAAAAAGGAAATCGAACACTTACCATTAAAAACCTCTTGGGGCTACTATTTCTTTTGTTGTGGGCTACTTGAGTGTTTGATTTGCCTTATTTTTCGGATCATGCCTCAATATTTTGGTAAAACGGATGGACAGAATGGATATATAATACACATCACGTTGGGGTCCACAAATTTAAATTAACTCTTTTGAACCGGTTTCCAAGGCAGAATTTCGTTTGAAAATCAAATGGGTGAAATGATAATAATTACCCATTTACTGGGATAATTACACAAGCTCTCAAAAATCAAACAAACCCTAAAGTAAATAGTTGGGAGATCAGTGCCCCGATTGTTTTTTTTTATTATTATTATTATTTTTACAGCACCCACTATGATGATTATGTGAAATCCCCTCAAACCATTAAATGCCATGCAAAAATTTAAGCCTTAGGCCCAACAATTAGTACAATTCGTAATTAAGGTGGGTACACTAGAGAAACAGTTTGGAAGGTGGGCGTTAACCTATACGGGCTGTTTCCAATTGTGTGGTCCACTTGAACCACGAACAGGGATGGTTTTTGAGCCTTACACCTAAATTTGGGTCACGCAACTAATGCCAAAGTTGATTTTGAAAATACATCCCATGGCCACATAGCTTCTAATTTTCTTTGACAAAAAAAAATTTCATTGTCTTCTATATTGCGTGGGAAGATGGGTTTCAATTTTGCATTTAGTCTTTCTCAAGGATAAATTAGACCTTTTAGTTTTTGTTTGTATCGTATTAGGAATATTTTGGTAAATATCAAAAGTTAAAGCATCTTCTTGTAATATTATGTATTTTGAAAAAATTTCATGTAAAAAACCTTTAAATTATTTAAAATTTTTATATTTTACAAAAAAAGTATCTAATAATATAGTATTTACATTCAGCACCTTTTTTGAAAAAAAGTTTTAAAAAATAATTAAAATCCAACACTTGCTCTCCAAACTATCTCCATTAGTGCGGCCTAAGTGAATCACCAATAATGGAGCTAATGTTTAGGTCACATGCCTAAATTATTGTGTGGAATATAGTGATTGAAGTGGATTTCATATAATCAGCACAATGGGCCTTGTATAAATCAAGGGTGAATATCTCTCTCACAACTGATTTCTTTAGTGTGGTTGACAAGAATCATAGTTTAACTTGATTTGTTTTCTCTGGACCTAATATGGGAGTAAATATTCAATGGTCACACGTAAACATTACCACGAGCCTTGTTAATTAAAATCAATTGCAGCGTTCATACAGTTCTTTTTTTTTTCTTTTTTTTTTTCTTTCAAAATAATTTCTTTGTACAACTGTTAGAGAGGGACGTTGGGACTTGTTTTTGATGGGGCGCACCATGTGTATGTAAAATCCACTCCGAACATTAAAAGCGCAATCCTAGTATAGGCCTAGTGTAAAGAAAATCAGGGTAACTTATGATTTAGGTGGGCCACATTAAAGAAAATAGTTGGGAGAGAGACATCCACCCTTGATTTTTATAGGACCCACCACAATGATTATATGAAATTCACTCTAATCATTAGATGATACACACCTTCTGCCTAAAATCAAGCCCATCATGATTCAGTGAGCAATACCAAGGGAAATATATAGTTTGGATTGCGATCATTGCCTTGTAAATTAATTTAATTATGTGGTCCACTTGAATCAAGGATGTGGAATATTTTTGGGCGGTTTGGCCTAATATGAGGTGGCACACCCTGTGGTCGGGATGCATTTACATAAGCATCACAGTGGAGCCACCCAAGCAATGGACCCATTTGCTAGCATGCCCACTGTTCAAAAAAATATAACGAAAGTAGTGGAATGATAATTATATTAATTAATTAAGTCACTTTTTGAAAGGGGTATCAAAATTCAAATTTATATTAATTAGATAGTTTTTTAAAAAAAAATTCTCAAAAATTCTAAAGATAGTTTTTTAACGTGTCAATATTACCTTACTCATGAGTAAAAAGGTTGAAAGCTTTCAATCTGGTGAGATTTTGAAAATATCGTGATATTGGCTCCATAACATCCCTCCGTTAATTTATCTAGATTTTTAATTTCTACTAGATATCTGGGAGTCTTATCAGGGACAGCCTAGTGGCAGATCTTTTTCTTTGCAATTTCTTGCTTGAGAGTTTCTCAAGATATTTTAAAAATCTATGCTTTTTTCTGAGACACCATATAAAAAAAATGTAGCTGAAAATAGAATATTAAAAATTTATTATTAATTAATAAATATTTTAAAATTTATATTTGCATGCACACCGTGGATAATTTAAATCTTAAATAAATATTACCTTAATATTGTTATAAGCTTGCAGAGGATTGAGAACTTCCAAGATGTCGAAAATCTCACGATAAATAAACTTAACGATATTTTTAAAATCTAGGCTATATTTGACATTTGGGCCAGGTAGGGGTGGCAATGGGCCATCTTTTGGCCTGCCTGACACTGAAGACCCAAGGTGGGACCCAGCCCAAGCTTGCACGAGCATAGCTAGAGGTGTACATGAACTGAGCTAGTTCAGGTAGGTAGCTGGCTCCTTTCGATTTGACTCGAAAAAGCTCGATTCGACTCAGTTCGAAGTTGAGTTCGAGCCGAGTCGAGCTGATTTTTTGAGCTTGAAAATGAGTTTGAGCTAGCCCTAGCTTGACTCGACTCGAATCAGATCGAACCTAGCTCAAATCAAACTCGGATCAAACCAGTTCGGTGACTCAGTTACTTTGATATTGATGTTGCTCATCAAGTGTTTGATGAAATGACTCAACAAAGTGTGGCTGGTGGCAAGGAAGGTATGTATATGAAACAAATACCCCCTTTTTTTTTTCTTGATTTTTATGTTGCTTAGAAGATGTTTGATAAAATACCTAAAAAACCTTTGCTACTGTTTTACATACAGCGGGATTTTAAAGGTGCAGTCCAGTTGTTTGTGGAAATGCTGCACAGGCGAACTCGACTCGAACTAGCCCGAGCTACTGACCGAACCGAGCCAAGCTGGCCAGTCAAGCTCAAGGACCGAGCTAAGCCGAGTTCGAGTTGCGGTCAGCTAGTGGCCGAGCTAAGTCGAGCTAAGGCCAACTCCACTCGGTTCGACTCAATGTACACCCCTAAGTATAGCACACAAGCAAGCCCAAAAATTGGTTGGGTCAGGCTCAATCCAACCAACCCACTCCGACCAAAAATTGATGAAATCCATAATTTTCTAATTGAATGTCCCTAATCTATCTATTGATCAAGTGGGCCACACATGCACAAAGATTTAGGGCCTATTTGGTTTTCCGACTTACTATCAATCAAGGGTAAAGAAGTAATTATTACTGTTAATGCACGTTTGAATATAGCTGGATTCAGACGCATTACTGTAGCGTCCGAATTGGCTGTAATTCAGTGTAAAGGAGCCGCCCGAAATTAGGTCTCTCTACAGGAATACAGAGATGGGATATTGATGTAAATAGACCTAACACCGTCAGTTCCATGGTCCGTAGGAGCATAGCAGGTTCTTCACACCGTCGATAGAAGAGTTTTAAAGGAAATAACCTTATTTGCGTCGTCCTCACCAAGGCACCGAACTAGTCACGGTGAGCGTATTCAATCTAAGGTAGATGACGACGGGTATACCTGTGTAGAGATGATTTTTCTCTTCATTTATCTTCTCTTCATTTTTTTTTTCTTCTCATTCCTCTTCTCTGTGTCCATGCTCGACAGGTCAGGGGTTCGGAGCTTCTCTATTATTACGTGCACATCGGCAGATTCCACAGCATCTCCATACAATTGCCGGTACTTATACGGGGTTGTTCATGTTATTCACCGCGTTTCGATTCATCTTCTTCAGGTTATCACGTTTTGTATGTTGTTCCAAAGTTCCCGGCTTACATGTTACTACATCTTTCTTACGTGGCATGATATTATATATTATATGAATTAACCAGCCTTGCATGTTGTTGGAATATCGTGTATTCCATTTCTCGTTTTGTTTACCTTTGCAGTACATGTTACCTCTCTCCATCAGCGGTTCTCTCTGCCGTCTGGGAGTGACATCTTCTCCAAAACTTATGACAAGTCCAGAACAGGTAAGAAATCTGTCTTTCTTCGGCTGAAAATCGGGTATTCCACTTTACGTTTTCTTTACCGTTTACGGAAAATGATTTCCTCTCTCATGCAGCGGTTTTCTCTACCGTGTGCGAGTGACTTCTCCCCCCCAATAAGATACGGCAACTTCAAAACAGGTAAGTAATCTGCTTGTATTCAATGTCAGTATATAGTGAATAAGTAAAGGTGGTAAGTGAAAAGAGAAGAACCGTCCTGTTCTGCATGTGGTGGGCACATGTGGCCAACATGTTTGACATTGATATCGTAGAAAAGAAGTGTGGGCCATCCAATGACATTTTGATAGCCGAACGGGCCTCTTGTTCTTCTTCTTCTTCTTCTTATTTGACTATGAATGTGCTGCTGGTAAATATCCACCCTTGATTAGATGGGTTCGGATTGTTCTCAATCCTTGAATATCCAAATCCCGGTTGCATGTCTCTTTTCCTTTCTTATTTCCCAGTCCAATAGGCCTATGGGACCTATGGTTAGATGTGAGTGTAGCTATCATTTATTAAATTATCTTAACATGGTTATCATTGGGTCCACCATACAACCGATGGTGGAACGTTGCTCTGTTTTTTTTTTTTTTTTTTTGCCCACTTGATGACCAGAGACACGCGTCTGATCAGACCTGTGTATGCAAGGCACGTCCCACCTGAGTTGCATTCACACACAGAGCTACCCAATAACCTGCAAATGATAATTTACAGTAGGAATAATCTGCTCAAATGCCTATTGTTCTTTTTCTTCTTCGTCTTTGACAATGAATGTGCTGCTTTCTTCTATCCACCCTTGATCAAATGGGTTCAGATTGTTCTCAATCCTTGAATATCCAATTCTCAGTTCTGCATACATCTTTCCTTGCTTATTTTCCAGTCCAATAGGCCCATGGGACCCATGGTCAAATGTGAGTCTTTGGAGCTATCATTTGTTAAATTTTCTGAAGATGGTTATCATTGGGTCTTATGTACAACCTATGGTGGGACATTGCTCTGTATATTATTTTTTTTTGCCCATCTGATGACTAGCGAATGATAATTTACAAGCCGAATAATCTGCTTAAATGCTTATGTCTGTTAAACAGTTAAATAGCCAAGCAGGCCTCTTATTGTTGTTCTTCTTCTTATTTGACTATGAATGTGCTGCTGATCAATGGAAATGGTTTAACCACTGACATTTACCTGTTGTGTATCCATACCATAAAAAGTCCAAATTACGATTGGGCATTCGGTGTCTATGATTATCAGGGTTGGTGTTTGATAAATGCACCCCTTTATCCTTATCTAGGTATGTCGTGAATGATAGCAGGAGTGGGTAGCTGAGGTCATTGGTGATGCACTTCTACCTGATTCATTTAAGAAAAATTACTATTGCTAGCTCGAATGACAGCTTACAAATAAACAATACTTTCTTTGAAACATTTTACTACACTTCCACTCATTCTGATTACAAATGATGCAACACCTTTTAAATAGCCAAAAAACAAACAAAAAAAAACTTTAAAAAAACTACCTCCACTTTTCTTGCTCTTTTTTTCTCAACTAAGCAACAACTTAAAGACTTTTTCAGCAACGGCTGAAAAACTTAGTCAACAATGACTAGCTCTTTATTCGGACTGATTTGTTATTCCTAACAAGTTTACCCTTCAATAGTGAAAGGTACTTTGGCTGTTTTCTAATCACATACTTAACAGTAATTGATATACCAGATGCTAATACATGTTAAATACTTCATAGATTCGAAAATATTTGTACTATATAGACAGAATTTCTCCAAAGGCAATAGCTGATGTGCATCGAAAAACTTTCTATCTATAGTGTTAATCGACTCTATAGGTTGTTCATTTTGAAAAAAGAACTAATTTAACAAAAGACAAATCAGAAGATATAAGATTTCAACTACTAATCCAAAGATTGAAGTTCGTATATCTTGAAGAACATTTGAAAATTTAAATCCAAATATATGGAACTGGTGCTGAATATTGATATGGTTGATGCTACTAAATCAGTTTCACTCGGTGTGTTATACAAGAAAACAACAAAACATGGAGGCACATAGATAGATGGAAGAGGAAATGACTGTCTTTGCAGCTACTCTTACTGTAGCAACCACAACAACTAGAGCGGGCAGTTTGAATCACCCTCGAGATTCGGGGACTTTGAAAGAAGGAAGCTAATAAATGAGATTATTAGAACGGATAACAATGACTATATAGTACAACTCATAATGAACAAGGCCACATTCTTCAACCTATACTCCTTTCTTAGGGATAGCCTGAGACTTGTACCAGTGCAACTGCGCCGTCGACGCGGTTCCGATGCTGCATCTCACGCGTCGAGGCGATACCCAGGCCAGGAGATGTGGGCCCGCATTCAGTTCGAGGAAATGCTGCGCAAGAGAATCTCTACCAAATGTCAAATCAATCCCATCAATCAATCGAAGTACTTAACCCATCAAGTCAAGTACCCTATCCCATCCCCAAGTACATAACACCATCCCCAAAGTCAACCTTCTCATCCCATCTCTTACACACCCATCACCCATCCCTCTCTCCTTACATCATCCCTCTTTCTCTCATTACTCTCTCATTCCAAGCAACCCAAGGAAAGATCCAACGTCCAAGCTCTCCATGAGAAAGAGCTAGGTGTGGCCCACCTTCCTACCACCCAATCAAACCCTTAGATCATCATCTCCACCATTGAAGGAGCTTCTTAGGAGCCTTGGAGCGTTAGGGAGGAAGAAGAAGGAAATGTGGGTGATTTATTTTCTTAATTTGTGATTTAAGGGCCCACATATGTGGGACCCATCCTGATGTATGTGTGGTATCAAGAGGGACCCATAGTGGCGGGGTTCCTTCGCTACTCCGATTTCCATCTCTCTCTCTCTTTTTCCCTTTCTCTTCTCCTCTCCTTCTCTATTTTTTTTTTGATGATGTGTGACCCACCTGATGTACACATCAGACTCGGACCATCCATTAAGAAGGACCGTCCAACAGCTTTCTTGGCTGCTTGTTTAGACAGGCCTGGTTGAAAGGAAAGCACAAATACCAGCTTGATTTTGGGATGGCCCACTCATAGGGACCCCACCTGTAAGCATAGGCCAGCAAGGCCGTCCATAGGTGCACGCAGGGCCCACTGTGATGCATTGTATCCATGCTGTCGAGCAGCTTGGGACCCTTCTCATGTGCGTGTGGCGTCCTCACCATCCAGCAGCTGGGACGGTGGGACCCACCTAATGTATATGTTTTACAACCTCGTCGTTCATCTGCTGGGCCTGCAACTGCAGCTGATGTGCAGCTTCAGCATGACTGTGGGCCCGGACGTGAGGTATGTGTGTTATACACACCATCCATCTGCTGCATTGACATCAGCAGAGGGGCTGAAAAATGAGATTGTATTATCTCTTACACCGTCCATCTTGCTTGACCAATCAAGGGCCCACCCGATCCTGACTGTCCAGATTTTGGACATCCAGCAGCAGCAGCAGTTGCTGGACCGTTGAAGGGCGAAAACAAACATCAGCTAGATCTACTGAGGTGGGCCACCACGTGGGAACAATCAGACCGTCCAGACGGTGGGAAATCACCTTGAATGTATGCATGTCACCCACGTCCAAGGGCAAGAAGTGTAGGGCTTACCTTCACACGTGTGGACCCCACCCACAGTGTATGTGTTTTAACTACGTTGTCCATCCATCGAAGACACCTTGAGGATTCGTTCCATCCAGGCCATCCGCTTGCTGGACGTCCAGCAGCCTGGATGGATGAAGAAATCACACATATTAGCTTTACGGTGGGTTCCACACGTGTGAACTCACCTCTGGTACATGGTGTATACATTTCCTCCCTGCAGTCCACCGTCCACACGTGGACAGTGTGACCCATGTGATGTATGTAGTTCATATCCAGGCCGTCCATCCACCGTTGGGACGTGAGGCCACCTTCTGATGTGTTGAGGGATTCCATGATGCGTGTGTTGCATCTCAACCGTCTATTTGTTTGGCATCAGCAGATTCTGTGCATCCCACCTTGTTTGCATGTATTTCATATTCAACCGTCCATCCATTTTGATTTGGTGCCCCACCATGATGTGTGTATCTGCAATGTCTAGTTGAGACAGTGCTGGAGGTGTTGGGCATGCTACACGTGGCATGTGAGATCCACCTTGAATATACGTGCCTTGCATCCAATATCGGTCCAGCACATCCAGAAGATCTGGACGCTGGACTGAATGATGTAGTATTATATTATAAATATATATATTTGGGTGGGCTGCTTCCACGTGGATCCACCATGATTTATGTATTTCATCCACTGTCCATTATATGACGGTGGGACCTACCCTGATGTATTTGTTCTGTCCTCGCCGTCCATTGTATGGACATGGGACCCACCCGCACGTGTGGGGTGGGACCCACTCTGATGTAATTGTTGTATATCCACCACCCATCCATTTTGACGTGGCTACACCATGATGCGTAGTTTAATCCACACCATCTAGATATTGCTAAATAGTGCTGGATCATGTTTGGATGGCGCTGTGAACCCCACTTTGATGTATGTTCCATATCCACACCGTCCACAATGTTTGGATAGTGCTGGACAATGTTTTGGTGGCGCTGAATTACCTGGATAATGTTTGGACAGTGCTGTTACACCTACAACTATTGAAATGATATTTGGTGCGGCCCATGTGATGTGACTGGCTTGATGTATGCGGCCCATAAGATTATGTATATTAGGCCTTTGTGTGAGGCCATGAGCCCACTATGATGTTTGGCTATATGTGGGCCACTCTTTGGGAGCAATGTTGGTTAAATGTCCACATTGACGGGCGATGATGGTTAGATGTCCACATTGTGACCTTCCCTTAGGCCTTGTTCGGCCGATTGTCAAGGCTGATTCCGATTGTTGTTACCGATTCCGATTGTTATGACCGATTACCGACTCCGATTGCCGTGACTGATTTGCCGATTCTGAGTATCAATCGATCCCGATTGTCATGACCAATTTGCCGACTCGGAGTATCGATCGATCCCGATTGCCGTGACCAATTTACTGATTCTGATTATCGATCGATTCCGATTGTCATGACCGATTACCGACTCCGATTGCCGTGACCGATTTGTCGATTCTGATTATCGATCGATTCCGATTGTCGTGACCGATTACCGACTCCGATTACCGTGACCGATTTGTCGATTCTGATTATCGATCGATCCGATTTTTCGATTCTGATTATCGATCGATTCGATTGTTGTGACTGATTACCGATTCCGATTGTCGTGACCAATTTACCGATTCTGATTATCGATTGATTCCAATTGTCGTGACCGATTACCGACTCCGATTGTCGTGACCGGTTACCGATTGTCGTGACCGATTACCGACTCCGATTGCCATGACCGATTTGCCGATTCTGATTATCGATCAATTCTGATTGTTGTGACTGATTACCGACTCCGATTGCCGTGACCGATTTGTCGATTCTGATTATCGATCGATTTCGATTGTCGTGACCGATTACCGACTCCGATTGCCGTGACCATTTTGTCTATTCTCATTATCGATTGATCCGATTGTCGTCACCGATTTGCCGATTCTGATTATCGATTGATCACGATTGTCGTGGCCAATTATCGTGGCCGATTGACGTGACCGAATTGCCAACTCTGATTATCGATTGATCCCGATTGTCGTGGTCGATTTGCCGATTCTGATTATCGATTGATCCCGATTGTCGTGGCCAATTATCGTGGCCGATTATCGATTCCAATTGACGTGACCAAATTGCCAACTCTAATTATCGATTGATCCCGATTGTTATGGCTGATTGTCGATTCCGATTGACGTGATCGATTTGCCGATTCTAATTAACGATTGATTCCAATTGTCGTGACCGATAACCGACTCCGATTGCCGTGACCGTTTTGCCGATTCTCATTATCGATTAATCCGATTGTCGTGACCGAATTGCCAACGATTGATCCCGATTGTCGTGGTTGATTGTCGATTCCGATTAACGTGATCGATTTGTCGATTCTGATTATCGATTGATCCCGATTGTCGAGGCCAAGTATTGAGGCCGACTCTAATTGTCGAGGCCGAGTTTGAGTGTCGATTTCGATTGTCGAGGCCGATTGTCGAGACCTATATGGTGTATATGCGACTCGTAGTTGAGACCCATTGTGATGTATTTTAGGCCCATGTGAAAGGCCCATTATGATGTGTACTAAGCTCTTGAGTGAGGTCCATGGTGTTCTATATCAGGACCTTTGTGAGGCCATGGGTCCACTATATGTGAGGCTTTATGTGGGCCACTCCTTAGGGGTAATGTTGGTTAAATGTCCAAATTATCGAGGCCGATTGTCGGTGCCAGTTATTGATACCGATTATGAGTATGTGACAGCATAACATCACGATACATGCCCATACGCATCATCTGCATGTTTGTTATGAGATATGGTTGACCATTGCATATGACATTGGGTATATTATTATGACTCCCTGATAGACAGAGATTATCTCACATGAGTGCACGGTATGCGCAGGATTGATGCATGACTGGATTGTATGACTCATGCATCTTGCATTATGTTGTGATTACTGTACGCCCTAGCGACATCAGGGTGGTAGCCTCCACAGGTATTTCGTGGATGGTCAGATGGGACATCAAAAATCTGTTCTATATGGGGTGCTATAGATATCCCTGGGTGAAAGTCCCCAAACCCTCTTGGTTCCAGAGGTTGCTTAAACATCTAGACCGAGTGAATACATGAGCGCATGAGGGTCGTATACCGTTAGACCGCGTCTCCCATTGTGTCGTGGTCGGTTGGAAGGGGGTACGGCCTTACCTACCCGAGAGGAGGGGGCAATGCTAGGCTGAGTCTGACCAGCTCGAGGAATGAGTCCGCTATCGACGAGCCGGGCCCAATATTAGTAAGCGGATAGTGAGGTCTCTTCCACTCACCCTGTTGAGCGCGATGGGGTGACAATCTGGTTTGGAGTGTAATAGACCCCGGTGATTTCTCAGAAAGGAACCGTACTGATATGTGGACTTATTGGACGAGGATTACATACTCATTCATTCATTCATTCACTATCCACTCGGGTTGGTGGTGCGCAACTAACTATTATGTACCTTTGCATGGCCAGGATTTCGGTTGGACGTGCGATTAACCTGAGATCAGGAGTTTACTACATTGAGTGTAGCTATCCAAATTTAGGTATGAGACTGGTTTGGATAGAAGTCCCCTGTGATGGACTCCATAGCCTGCGATACTACGTACTATCATCCCGACTTCACTCCAGCTTGGTCATTTCATTCGCACTGTATATTGCATTGCATCTGCAGTACTTAGCATTTTGGGTTGCCATGTTTCTGCATTGATATAGCTGTTAGCATTCATGTCTTGCATCGCATAGCCTTGGTACGGCTGATGGCACTCATAGACTTATCAGTATATTTCCACTTATTTCGATATTGTATGATTCATGGGATTGTACCCTTAACATCTAATATTTGGCTCTCTTTGACTCCTCATTTGCACAGTTGATTTGCATTGCGTACCCTGATATTATATGACTCATGAACTTGTCAATACTTCCGCTTACTCTGATATTGCTTACTTGACACTTACCTTGTGCACACACTTTCACCACCCACTAAGCTTTCTATAAGCTTATGCACGATAGATGCGTGCAGGTGGCGTTAGGTTGCAGCAGCGTTGAGCTTGGAGCATGCAGCGGACCTCTGGAGCTTTAATTTTCGACATATGTATTTCCCTTTCAGCATTGTATTCAAATGATTATATTAGTGGATATGTGATGATGATGTTGCCTTTGTGATTTGGGTAAACTCATGGTTATGCTTCTTACGAGATAAATGTACGTTGGAAAATCCTCCTTGTAGGATCCCAGGATCGAAATCTGGCGTATGCGCGCTGGGAGCCGAGAATGGGGTACTATGGAGGCTGTCGGCACAGTTTGAATCACCCTCGAGATTCGGGGACTTTGAAAGAAGGAAGCTAATAAATGAGATTATTAGAACGGATAACAATGACTATATAGTACAACTCATAATGAACAAGGCCACATTCTTCAACCTATACTCCTTTCTTAGGGATAGAAATATCATTCCAAACAGAAAACATGTATCTATGGAGGAACAACTTGTTATGTTCCTTCACACGGTGGGGCATAATGTTAGAAACCATGTCATCGGGCATCGATTTATAAGATCTGGAGAAATAGTGAGCCAATATTTTAATAAAGCGGTGGATGCTATTGTCGGATTATATCTGGAGTTCATGAAACTCCTAGGTACGGAAACACCAGTTGAGATCCTAGCCAATCCCAATTGGAGTGATTACTTTTAGATATGTTCATACACATTATGCAATGTTGCCAAATGTTATATACTATATTTTATTTTCCTGATTATTCAAGGTGAAATTAAGACTGCATTGGTGCAATTGATGTGACTCATGTACCCGCTTATGTATCGGCATTGGAAAGTGCAATATACCGTAACCGGAAAGAGGTACTCTCTCAAAACGTAATGGGTGCATGTACATTTGACATGAAAGTCGTATATGTACTCGCCGGATGGGAGGAATCAACTTCTAACGCACATGTCTTACACAGTGCTTTGACACATTCCATCGATCGCTTTACTATCCCCGAGGGTACTTCGTGTATATCTGTTTGACAACAAATTGATAATATGATTTGTCACGTAATTAGATTGATAATTCATCATAATTAATTGTAGGTAAGTATTACGTAGTTGATGCCGGTTATGCTTGTTTTCCTAGATTTATGGCTCCTTACTGTGGTGTACGGTACCACCTCAATGAATACCGCACGGTCCTCAATCCTTCTAACAAGAAAGAACTATTCAACTGTCGGCATGCTCAACTACGAAACGTTATAAAGATAATCTTTGGAGTATTGAAAGCCCGCTTTCCAATCCTCAAATCAGCTCCACCATACAATCTTCTAACACAGGTGAAGATAGTCATAGCATGTTATGTTTTACATAACTTTATCCGTTTATCTGGAGGAGATGGTTTGGTAGAAGATAAACTTGTATCTACAGATGTAATAGAGAATATAGATCTATCACCATGCGATATTAATGTGACATAATGTGAGAAGGACGAATGAGCAAGATATTGAGACAATATTGCAATTAGGATGTGGAATGAATCTCATCCTGTGAGTCGTATCGTTTGATATTTAAATTATAATTTGTCATTTTGTAGTAGGTAATATCATCACATGATTTTACTCCGTTGCTTACAAGGCCTGTGTTAGAAACCATTTTACTTTTGGATGCTTGTAAGAAGATGATCATTACCCCCAGATTTATATACCATCTTATGTATTTGCATATTATATAGAAGGTTTGGTAAATTATTACATTCACATGACCTAGATGCTTTGGTTGTACATGTTAGACTAAATATTTTCATTGTACTGATTGTAAATGATCGAAGTTAACAGTGACAACGAAATAGATCTGAATAGGCGGGACAACCAGTCTACACCAACGAAACAACCTGGGCAAGGCCGGTGTGACACACCACGAAGGACACCACGCAAATATAAATTAAAGTCGCTTGATGAAAACGTTATGTCTGGTGGTGTAATGCGCTGGACTGATGAAATGATGACTGTCTCATCAATACATTGATAGATGTGGTTGCAAACGGCTACAAGAGTGCCAATGGATTTAAAAAGGAGACCTATAAAACGATCGTCGAAATTGTCAGAAGTGCACTCAGGATATCAGTTCAGCAGAAGTATGTTGGTAATCACCTCTGGACACTGAAGAAGTTGTATTTTGAGGTTCGGGACACCCTAAATGCCAGTGGGTTTGGTTGAGATGATGACAAAAAGCTAGTAACCACGCCAAATGATATCTGGGAGGATTACATACGGGTGAGATTGGTAATTTCATTTAATTAATATTGTTCAAATCTGCTCGAATGTTGTTTACTAATCAATATTTTTCTATGTTGTTGTCAGTAGTCACATCCCTATGCGGAACATTATCAGGGGAAACCGGTGCGAAGGTATGATGACCTCACGTACTTATTTGGAAATGACCGAGCTACTGGATTGCGTGCTTCGACAAGAAATATGCATAGTATTATGTGTTCGAGAAAGTCTCGCTATGACGATGTTACACCGACAACGTCGGTTAATCTTATTGACGATACACTCGTTTTATCAAGTGACGATGTGGGAGACAGTGGACATAACATCTAGTGGTCATTTCAAAGTCATGGCGATACTCATATTACAAACCATAGTCCGAATCTCAATGGCAACAACTCCGTGAACACGAGCAGCACAAATAATTCTAAAAAGAGAGTCAGATTGGAACGCCCTTGCGACATCAGTGGCAAAGGGATGAGTGACGTAGCAGAAACTATCAAGTCACTAGCTATAACCATACACAAAGGGAAGGACATCATACGCATGGAGCAGATTATACCTGCATTGGAGCAGATTGAAGACCTCACAAGTAATGAGATCCTACGCGCAATAAGGATTTTATCAAAAGATGAACAACAATTTACTTCATTCCTTACTCTTCCTAAGCATAGGAGGCTGGACTTTGTGCTGATGCTGCTTGCACCAAATCAGTCTTCTGACTGATCACAGATCCCTCGTCTTCTTTGTTGGGTTTATGTTTGATATGGCTGGTTAGCCATTTGGTTTTTTGGACAATACTTTTTGGTTTTTTGTTGCTAGTGTAGTTTACTAGCTCTTGATATGAGGGTAATTTTAGATGATATGTTTCCTTTTTTTTTTTTTTTTGGATTATGATGTTCAATTACTGCATAATCATTCGAATGATTGTCAACCTGCATAACCTGCTTATAATCTCCCTCATAATATTGCATGTTTGATGTTGTTGACTATGATGGTTATATGTACACGACGAATAGGATAAGTACACAGGTATTTCAATATGTGGTTCCGTGTTTCAGGTATGATATCATCTTTACATAATGCTGATTTCTTCTATAGTTGGATAAAAATTTCGAACCGTTCAGATTAATATGTTCCATTAGTAAAACCTTCTGTTTGATGCTGTTTATCATAATTTTGTTATATATGTAGATGGGTAAGAAGATATATGTTGTTTTCAATGGATGGCGACTTGGGATCTACTATACATGGGAAGAGTGCTGGGAGCATGTCGAGGGCTATTCAATGGCCTGCTTCCGGGGTTACAAATCAGTGACCGAGGCTTTCTTCCACTGGACAGCTTATTGCGAGTCTTTGGAGGGAAGAAATGCACCTGTACGAAAAAACGAGGACAAACAGGACAATCCTATATCGAACAGTGGACTGGGTTCCGCTAGCAATTACACGATGCCTCCATCGACTGCCCCAGCACCATCCTGTTTCTGTCCATTCACCGATTACAACGGGAAACAACAAGAAGCTATGAAAGATACACCAGAGTCATTTGCGAAACTGATTAGGATTATTGTTGCTTGCCTGGTTTTCATTATCACCATTCAGATCATGTATTGGCGTTAACTTAACTGCTCGGACTGATATGGACATCTAATTTCTGCTGGGGTTTTTTTTTTTTATCTGCTTAAATGGTACTGTTTTGGACATGAACTAGGACGTTGAAAATGCATCCGTATCTTTGTAGGGAGGACTGTGTCTTCTCCATTTCTAGACATTGAATGCGGCTAGCATGGCTTCTTAAGCTTACCTGCAGTGGAGTTTTAAGTAGGTTTATGATTGTAGATGTTTAAGAATGTGTATTTTGGAGTCCTTCATCGGATTAGGTGAGATGTCAAACTCACCCGAGCTGTTGGGCCCAACCTTTCTATATTTATTTTGTAATTAGGACATTCGTACGTTTTTCCATATCAGAATCCTAGACATGAGGTAGCTTCAATTATCAGGGGGATCACACAGTAGGAAGTTGTGGTGATTAACCAATAATTGGTCATAAAAGATTGGTTTGAAGCTAATATTTGTTTATTTTGTTCATCCATGCTTAGGTGACCTTATCAACAGATTGTATAGTAAATAACCCCCATGGAAAATGAAGATCATTCTCTACTGGCATTGGCATACAATCCCACCATAAAACGACTTGAAATACAGATGGACCATAATGTATAGAATGGTTAACTTGATGATTGAAAGGGATTCAGTTTTTGGATAATTTGATAATTTTTTATGTACATTTCTATATGCTATGTTGATACAAAAATACATACATCCATAGGGGCCCCATGTGGACGCGTCACGCATCCGGTCTTTCTGGTGGATGATATCATAGATAGTGGGTCCCACAGGTCAATGACCGCAGTCTATCAGTCTAGTGAGAGGGGCACAAAAAAATACGCTTCTCTAGTTACTACTGTTGAAGAAATCAAACAGTGGTATGTAGTCCTTGTTGAGCTGAGGTGCTGGACACCATACCATTAAAATCGGATTGACAGGACTAGTACACTGCACGCCCAAATACAAGATTTTAGAAACATTGTCTATTACACTACTATATTTCAGGAAAACAACCGTTGTAGAGCAGTTAAGGGGAATTTACCCAATCATTACTAATACATGTAAAACGTATTTAATACCCTCTTTACAGCCAATTACCGGGGTAATTGGAAAACCAAACAGGCCCTTAGCCATTTTAGAGGAACGTCTATATTCAAGATGGACGGTTGCCTAAGGGAGGATTTGTATGACATATTTGTAGGATAAAAGCACACCCGTGCATGTGTAAATTCAGGTCGGGCCAAGTGGGTCGGGCCAAGTTCTGTGAGCTCCCACCATGATGTATGTGTTATATCCATCCATTTTAAGAGATGATCTTAAGGGATGAGACAAAAAAATGAGGAAGATTCAAAGATCAAGTGGGCCCATCATAGAAAACAGTAGTGACCCAAGAAGTTTTGGATCAAACTGATAATTGTGTTTTACCTTATTTCATTGTCTGTGTTAACTTATTAACGGATTGGATCTCAAATATACATAATGGTGGGCCCTACGAAGGTTTCAACGGTGGGTGTCACTGTCCCACTGTTTTCTATTGTGGGGTCCACTTGAGATTTTGATCTGTCTCATTATTTGGCTCATGTTATAAAATGATCTCTTCAAATTAATGGATGGTGTGGATGCAGCACATATATCATGGTAAGGCTCATGGAACTTGATGACGTCACTTCAGTAGTGAATCTGCGACTCCTGTCAGTAGCTAACCTGCCTTCAGGCGGGGCCTGCTATCGTACGCATAAAAAGAGCCTGAATATTCTCAGCTCAGCACAAAGCGAATTTATCGGAACGGAATCCAGTAAGCTTTCTCTCTTGAATCCTTTAAATATGAATAAATTCTCATCTTCTTTGAAAGAGATGCTGCTTTAATGCTTTTGCAGATCTTCTCTTGATTGATTTCACTGGGAATTTTATTACATTTCCATCTTTCCTTTTGGGTGCGTTTGGTTGGATCACATATCATGACATTTCATGATATTTTGAATTAGACTACACTGATTAATAATGGAATCTCATAATATTTGGTGAAACCAAACTCACCCTTTTATTTTCTCATCTGTCTGCTTTCGTTAATTTTCTGCAACCTTTCGGCTTTCAATTTCCATGGCTACTCTGCAATTCTGTTCTTCTTTCTCGCCAGCTGATTTCCATGGGTTTTCTTTGATTCCTTATTCTTCGTCGTCTTGTTTTTTTACTTCTTCTTTGCTCTTTCTTTGGGTGGGAATTAGAAATGAATTGGGTCGGTTTGAATTCGATCGAAATCTCTTCTCTACGATTCTGGACCATGTCGTGCGGTGTAGGGTTTGTTTGGATGCCTGTAAATGGGGCTAACTGTAAATGAATTACAGGTAAATGGTTTACAGTCTGTTTTTGGATTCTGACAAATGGCTGTAAATCATTTACGGGGCTGTAAATCATTTACAACTTTCAGTCCCATTTGATTACAGGCAAAAAGCAGTGATTTCATTTACAGGCTCTCCATTTACAGCCAAACGGCTATATTTTCAAAGATTGGTTCTCCATTTACAGGACTTAAACAATTCACAGGCTATCCAAACATAGACAATCATTTGCTTGGAAATCATTTATACAGCTTACAGCCAAATGGGACATGCTGTAAATGATTTACACCACTTAAACCATTTACAGGCATCCAAATGACCCTGCTTCATTTTCTTCTCTTTGATTCTCTATGAATTGGGTCAGTTTGATTGATCAAATTTTCTTCTCTTTGAATTGGGTCAGTTTGGATTCGATTTAAATTTCCTTTTTGGCTTCATGTCGGCTTGTTTGCACCATGCGAATTTCCTGCAACTTTTTTTACTTAGTAAGTTGGTTGATTTATGAAATGGGTTTTTCCTGCAATTGCTAGTACTTCGTTTCTAATTTTATTTATTTTTTTCAATATGATTACCATAGCTAAGAAGCTCTTCCCACATGGTGGTGGGTCTTTTGTCGCCGCACGTGTGCTTACAGCAACAACCTGATTGTCGAAACCCAATAAAATATAGAAGGGACATTAAAAGGAGCTGCCAGAGAAGGCAGGAGATTTTGCCTGCCAACTGTTTGACTGGTGAACATGACGAAGTGGATGCTGGTCCGCGAGTGTTTGTCCTCTCAGACTTGCACACAGACTATGCAGAAAACATGGCGTGGGTGAAATGCTTATCGACCATGAGATACAGGAGGGATGTTCTTCTCGTGGCTGGTGATGTGGCAGAGACATATAAGAACTTTGTGCTGACCATGTCTGTGTTGAAGGATAGGTTCCAAAGCGTCTTTTATGTACCTGGAAACCATGATCTCTGGTGCCGATTCGAGGGGGAGAAATATGTAAGGTTCCTTTAGCTCTCTAGGTTTGTGAAAAGATTGCCATATTTGCATGCACCCAGATGTTCACTGAAACCAGTATGCTTTTATCTCCCACAATCTATAAATGGTCAGTGGTGATTTTAATACGAATTTTGAAAGGGACTTCTGAAAATTACAATTTTGAAATGCTGCTAGTGTGTTTGTGCCTGCGTGTGTGTGTGTGACTGATAAGATTATTTTTTCATAGTGTAGTGGCAGAACATGATTGGTGTAGCCAACCCCAATTAGTTGGGATGAGGCTGAGAAGATGATTATGATGATGGGAATTGAAATGTTGCTACATTTCTGCCAATCATTTTTAAATGGTGAGAGATAATGGGTGCAGCGTTCTGGGTGAACCTTCTGGGTAATGAAGTCTTGCCTTTTATGTTTTGTTAAAAAAGAGTTTGGGACTCTTCTCTACAATTGACTAGAGGAATAATAAGATACTAGAGGTGAGAATATGCACAGTATCCTTCATAGTTCAAAAACCCAAAAACTCCACTTGACTTGATGTTCAACAAGGTGTGGTGAGGTCTGTTCAGAGACTCAAGCTAGTCTTTGCTTGACTCAACATTTATTTACAAATATGAAATATTTAAAATAGTTATTTATGGTTAAAATATATAAAATTGCTACAATAACAACAGGAACAGCCCATGTTGTGCTGGTTGTAGATCTTAGCTTCCTTAGAAAAGGTTGTGAGATGGAAACTTACCACCTATTTTAACCTTTATATATATATATATATATAAAGCAGTTGACAAAGCAAGTGATTCAGTTCAAGTAACGACCATGAGTCTTGTCAATCCGGTACCAAGTCACACCCACGAGCAAGTTTCCTACTGACTTAGCTTGAAATTTTGTCGATTTGAGTTGATTTGACCGAGTTTCAAGTTGAATCAACGAGTTTTAGAACTATGGTATCCTTGAGCCTTGATTTTGTACAAGTGGGACTCATGATGACCCAAACTGTTGATCTGATGGAGCCACACCATGTTCCCCAGCTATCCCACTGATGAAACAATTGTAACCCTTCGTCTGGTCACCTGCAAATAGACACATTAGTGGGAAGATTGCCAAAGAGTGGATGTATATGATCTTCTAATTTAGAATGTTTTTGGGGAATCCCCCATCCATTTTGCTTTCCCTAGGATTGATAGTCTGGATGACCAAGCCATGGCCCCTCTTGCCCATAGAAAATCTAGCAGATGTTTCAAACACCTACTATAAGCAGTTGCCTGCAAAAGATTCTTGTTGGTAGTTGTCAACTGAATTTTATGAGAGATCTGTTTAATTTTGTTGTGCGAATGTATTTGAGTGTTTATAAGGGGGAATGGGAGGGAAGATGTGCCAGTTGTTTTATTGTGGATCTCAGGCCTGTACTTATTTTCAATTTCAGTTAGGACAGTTTTTTATTTATTTCAAAAGCATTATCTGAAGGTAAAGCAGGGTTGCCTAATTTTCAGCCTGATTCCATCGAGAAGCTGAATGCATTGCTTGATGCATGTAGTAGGCTCGGAGTGGAAACCAACCCAAGAATCGTGGATGGTTTGGGAATCATACCTTTGTTCTCTTGGTATCATGAGGTATGGTTGTTGATCACGATAAAAATGAAAGCATTCTACCTGATTCTTTTAGTTTTCTTTTCATATAATTCAGATGTTTGGTTGAAGTATTTTTATACCCTTCCAACCTTGTTTTGTTTTCCTCTGAAGTGGGGTACTTATTTTACAGAGTTTCGATAAAGAGAAGGACATAAATGGCTTCCGGATACCTTCATTGGAGATGGTGATTCACTTTCCTTTCTCCTTGTAAGATTTAATGCTTTGATTATGATGGGCAATTATGCATATGTCTGTGGAGCTGGATACAAACCAGACACTTCCATAAATATTGTTTTTCATATTTTCTCTGGTTATTATCATGTTATTTTCTTGTGGGTTACTCTTCCTTCAGTTATTTGCAGAGAGTAATTTATAACTACTATTTATATAAAAGGCTCACGCCCTTTCGTTTAACATCTTAATCAGTCAAGATTTAGCTCTTGGGCACATGGGAACTCCAATCCAGAAATGTGCCCCAGCTCTTTTAATATGGTATTGTGATCATCATCATCATCATCATCTAAGCCTTATCCCAACTAACTGGGGTTGGCCAAATGAATCTTGTTCCGCCATTCCACTCCATCAAGGGCCATAACTTCAATTAGATTGATGTAGGCCCGTGGTCCCCCCTAGGGCCAAACATTTGCTTCTTTTTGGATGGATTGTTTGTTGATAGATTTAGGCCCTAAATATCAAGAAATGTAATTTACCATTTCAAGAAGATATGGGGGCTGATTTAAAGATATAATTGAAGATTTTGAGGATTGTTTCCTAGATTTGCTTTTACCATTATTAGGCTTATTGCCATCTTAGGTAGATTAGATTGATTTAAAATCAATTAAGATTGATTCAAATTCAATCTAATAGCTGGGGGATTTTCATTAATATTCATAGGGATTGTCTTTAGGGTTAATAGAAGGTAGGCATTCCAAAATTTCTTAGTTGTAAGCTTTCTCAAGTATTGCAAGAGAAGAAGTTTGATTAATATCAATAAAGTTATTTCTCCCTCTCTAGTAAAATATTCTTGAGGGTGTGCTCTTGTACAATTCTTTGCGATTTGGATGTCGACATCTCATTAACTCGATAACCATGTTACACTTAGATCATAGGTCATCAAGTCTTTTCTTATTAGCTCGACACGTATACTTTTGGCCCTTCCCCTTGCCCTTTTGCAGCCTTCAACTTGCACCAACTCACTCCTAAATGGGGCAATTCTTGGTCTTTGTTGCACATGACCCAGCCATCTAAGTTTACCTTCCCTCTTCTTATTACATATTGATCCCACTCCTAAATTCTTCATTTCTAATTCTATTCTTCCTTGTCTCTGCACTCATCCATCTCAACATCCTCATTTCAGCTACATTTATCCTATGAACACGTTCCTTAACTGCCCAACATTTTGTCCCATAAAGCATGGCTGGTCTTATTGCTATCCTATAAAATTCCCTTCGAGTGGTACACGACGATCACATAAAACTCCAATGGTACATCTCCATTTCGTCCACCTAGCTTGAATTCTATGGGCAACATCCTTCTCAATTTCTTGTACTATGGTATATTGGTCTTATTTTCTTGCTCTTGATTTCTTAATAGTATATACTCACACAAGCTACCAATAACAATCCGGAAAGATTATTCTGCTGTAGGATAGCATGTCCTTGTTGCATGGTGTTCTAGTTCCAGAAATATGAGTTCTGCTATCCAATGATATTTGTTCAGTTTTCTCTTTCAGCTTCTTGGAGGAATGACAAAATTGCAGCCAAAGTGATCCATTGGAAGTTTTTGCAAACCCCTTTAAAATAGTAAAATATTCTGATCCTTTGTGCCTAAGAGCCTTGGTGATGTAAAAGGGAAAATAATGATCGGAACAAGGTTCAAAATATTGGTATTGGAGCATGTTTCAGCTGGATCCAAAACTGAAATGTGCCAGTGTGTATGAGCTGTATCAGTCCGAACAGCGCCGGTTAGGGAGCTAGGGCAACTTGTTTTGTGTATGGCAATCTCTTTTCTAACTCATACGTACACGTATAAGAGAGAGCCTAGGGCAACTTGTTTTGTGTATGGCAATCTCTTTTCTAACTCATATGTACACATATATTAATCTTGAGAGACATACAATGCTCCACAGGAGTACTAAACATATACACACAAACACGATTACATGAATTTCCGCACTCCCCCTCAAGCTGGAACATAAATATTGATCATGCCCAACTTGGAACACGTACGAAGTAGATGATGAGGATTAGCATGGGCCGTTGCTCCCCCTCAAGCACAACATGATGGGATACAAGATCTTTGATTGTTGGTTGTCTATAGAATGTAGCTTGAACTTTCTTCGTTCATTGAATATTCTCTTCAACCAAACTCAACAACCATTGAGTCACCAAACCATTATTCATATGCAAAATCCTCTCACAAATACGTGCAACATTGCACAACAAATGTGCAAACTATATTCACAACACTTGAGAGGACACGCACAATGGCATGTGAAGACACGTATGCAACACTATATGAGTAAATTACACCCACAACTAAGAACAAAGGCCTAACAAAGGAAGAAATGATGAACGGAATGGAAAGCTCCTTATAGAAATCTTTCATGTTAAGTTGAGTCAAGTATTACGTTAAATAGTTTGTGTACATAGTAACTCTAAGCATGGAACAGGAACACCAATTACACAATCAACATCTTTAACATGATTCTACATCTCATTTTACATCCTTATAACATTAGAACATGTAAGGCATAGAAATTCCAGCAAAAACAAGGGCTAATGACATCCATTTCTCACAAAAAATAAAATAAAATAAAATAAAATAAAATAAAAATAAATAAAAATCAAAGCACACCCAAATCTCGACTAAACTTCATGATTCTTGTTTCTGGTGATTGCACATGATCAACTGCACCTGTTCTATGTGAAAAATCTGTCCAAAAAACCCCTAGAGAAACAACACAACAAGAAAACTGAATTTGAATTTATTTTATTTTATTTTCCTAACTTTTCTTTATTTTCGCTGAATTACTACAAAAAACTTATCAAAAAATTATAGTGAAATCACTAATATTCTTCTAAAATCATTATCTTTCAGATCCCATATTTTTTTGCTTCAAAACGACTATCTGGCGTACCTTGCTGACATCATCTATATGTACTGATGACATCAGCAGTGGGCCCCACTATCGTAGGTTGTGATCAGGTCCCTATTATCGTAGGCTCTGATACCAAGTAGAAGAAGTGGAAGAGAAATGGTAGAGAGAGGGAGAGAGAGGGGGAGAGGAGAGAACGGCTAGGGCAACTTGTTGTGTTGTGTATCGGGATTGAAAAAAACTTCTCTCTCTCTCTCTCTCTCTCACACACACACACACACACACACACACACACACACACATTAATTTTGAGAGAAACATACAATGCTCCACAGAATTACAAAACATACGTACACACAACAAACACAATTTCATGTATTTCCACAGTGAGTTGGTGCAAGTTGAAGTCTCTAAAAGAGCAAGGGGAAGGCCCAAAAGGACGTGGGTGGAGGGAGTAAAATGATTTGATGGCAACTGAAGTTTATGGCCCTTGATAGAGTGGAATCGCAGATCAATATTAATGTAGCTGACCGCAATTAATTGGGATAAGGCTTAGATGATGATGATGATGATGATGATGATCGGTTTCCCAAAATGCTGAAATGTATCGGCCAATAGGATGTCCTGTGGAAACCAAGCATGCATCCATGAAGCTTGTTTAAGAAAATTTCCCTTTATTTTGACCAAAGCAGTAAAAGTAAAACCTCAGCCGACTTGTTTTTGCGTCTTTTTTTTTTTTGATGATGGGCTTTTCCTCTAGCCATTTTACAATAACTCTTCTTTCTTTACTGTTTTTTTAACCCTTTATTGAAGCTCTCATTGATGGTATTTGCAGGCATGCAAGGACTTCCATGCATGCAAATGGCCTTTGGGATTGTCAAGCAAAGATACCTCTCTTGCACAGTACTTTGATGCAATGAATGAGAAGAATAATGATTCAGTCGAGGAAATTGTGAGGATCAGTGGCCAAACTATAACTTTCTCTCACTTTCTGCCAAGGTATGGTGTTCGCTCAGTGTCTAAACTGATTGCTTGAAGTTATTATAATTATCTGCCGTGTTAGACATTATCAAGCTCAGAAAATTTATATTAGTTGCTTATTTTGGAATGGATTTTTTGTGTTGTTTGAAGCTAGCTTTTGCTATTGTTCCTTTGTTTCCTTTAGTCTTTAATCAAGGAAGTTGTTCCTATACAACCAGAAGAAATGAAAATTGATTTGGTGACTTATCTGCAGAATCTATTAACTGTTATTGGAGTCTAAATCATAAAATGTTCAATTTCAACTCAGTGAGATGTTGTTCTCTTGTTCTTCCATGTGACCCACAAAGAAGAGGCTGTTACGATTAAATGAGTACATTCAAGCTTTTCTTTTGAATGGATGGTACCTATGTAGCAAGAACACGGCATCTTTGTTTTGATTTTTGATTTTTTTGCGTTGACGTGTCTGACACTCACATCCACCTCATCCACTCTATCACATCATCAAAGACCATATCCTCAGTTAAACCATAGGTCCTCAGTTAAATCATACGAGCCATGTCTGACACTCCTGGACATACATTCGCCCAACACATGGTTTTGATAGCGTGCACAAGTTGCCTGAAACCCAACACCAATACTGTCACCATACACCTTTGTATGCCTATAGAGAAGAAAGATTTTGATGAGAGCAAGGAAGAGTTTTTTATTTTTTGTTAAAAACCCTAAGAGACCACGCCCTTGCACACATGCACGTGCTTGTGCGCGAGACCACACCCTTAGATACGTATGTACGTATGTACGTACATTTTATTTTATTTTCCTGTTCTGTTTTGTTTTGTTTTTGTTTTTTTAACCTTCTCCAACAATACATGCACATCTAATGTGGACCGCCTGCTTTATACATGTGTGATTATTTTTCCCCCTTTGGGAATCAATGTACCATTAGTGTTTTAAATAGCGATAGCGTGTTGTGTAGCATTCAACCCTCTGTAGCATGTAGCGTAAGCTACACGATACTTCTATTTTTTAATTTTAAAATAGAAAAAATATGATAAATAGTAAGAAAAAAAAATAAAAAATATAAAATTGACTAAAAGTTGATTCATTTTTTCAAGTATAAGCATGTTCAAACAAGTTATTAGTCATCACTTATCAAAAGCCAATTCACATACATAAACAAATCCAATTATTATCACATTCACAACTTTTTAAGCAAACTATAATTAATAATGTCTAATTGAAACCACAAGTCACTCATATGAAAAGAAATTAAAATCCCACAGGTTGAGAGTATCAAGTACAAAATACAAAATATAATTACCTTTAAAAAAAATACAAAATATAATTACCATTAACTAAAAAAGAAGGCACACTAGATACGCTATGCACGCTACATACGCTACACGTATGCTACGACCCTTGTAACGTACACTATAGAGGATTTACACTATTTGCTAATGCGACGTAGCATCGTAGGCTATGCTACTCTACGGGCTCTATTCAAAACATTGCGTGCCATCTTCTAGTTAAAACCAATTAGTAGTTTGAGTGGAACACGACTAAACCTAAACACGTTTTGGACTTCGACAAATAGGGATGTAGACCTCTGCAGCTATACAAGAAATTAACTCTAAAAACGGCTGTGTTTGCTTCGACTCAGTTTGAGTCTTCACAAGTTGCATTGAGTTTTGGAAGGAAAAGTAGAAATAAATTGTAGAAGAAATCTGTGTGTGTGTGTGTGTGTGTGTGTGAGGCTAGGGCAACTTGTGTTGTGTATGTTAGTCTAATGACTAACTCACACACATATATTTCTTGAAAGCAAGATACAGTGCCCCACAAGAATCTAAACACGTTTTGGACTTCGACAAATAGGGATGTAGACCTCTGCAGCTATACAAGAAATTAACTCTAAAAACGGCTGTGTTTGCTTCGACTCAGTTTGAGTCTTCACAAGTTGCATTGAGTTGACGAGTTAGTGAGCTGACATGCTGTTCTCGTTGAGTCTTCACAGAGTCAGAACTTATGAATCAGTTTTAGAGTTGGCTCTAAATTTCATTGGGTTGAGTTGACTTGGCTGAATTTTATGTCAACTCACCAAGTTTTTACTACTAATGTCTGAACTCAACTCCTAGTTACCTATGCTTACATATCATGTTCCAGGCCGGAGTTGTGTCCCGAGAAGAGAATGCTCTTCTATCCTAACCTTCCAAAGATCATTGGCTCCGATTATTTGGAGGCCCGCGTGAGGTCCATACATGAAAAAGGTAGCAGCTCATCAGCTTGCCATGTATTTGGTCACACACACTTCTGTTGGGATGCTATGCTTGATGGCATCAGGTATTATCCTTGCTGACTTCAATTCTCTTTTGTTTTCTCTTGATATCTAACACAAGTCAACAAGAGTATGATCTTCCTCTAATACGCAGGTACGTTCAGGCACCCTTGGCTTACCCAAGAGAGAGGAAAAGGAGAATGAACGGTGGTGGGGATTGGTTGCCGTTTTGCATTTATAATGATGGGCGTTTGGGCGATAGATTATCACCTTGCTACTGGTCTGATTACTACTCCAATAACAAAAGAGAACCTGAAAACATGGTGCTTGCACCATGGGTTGCTAGATTTTACGCAAGGTAGCCCCTCTCCTTTTTTATCTCATTGATTTTCTGTATTTATATTCTGTATCATGAAAATTCTCTAGAAACAGTTTTTTTTTTTTCCTTACTTTTATTGATTCTTCTATCTCTACTATAAATAATGTGAGTAGCCATGGACAATTTTGCCCATCCAATCTTCAGAGATTCATGAAATTTGGATTTTAAAAGGACATTGGAAGGATTCCAAGCATAGGGAATGTGGTATTTATGTGATTTGAACTGTCAGTGTCTTTAGCAACCAATGGTTCTCATGGGAGAGAAATGCTCACATGGGAACCGGTTCTCATGGGAACTCGTGAGCACTTTTTGACATGTGATGTGGGCATAAAATTTGATCACTCCACTAGATGAGCCGCCTCATGAAACCCCCAAGGCCCAAAAGTTGGCCTATCCAAAAATCCAGTGGGCCATACCAAGTCGTTATGGCCCACAATCAGGCTAGCTTTTGGGACGGGGGGTTTCATAAGGTGATTCATTAGGTGGACCGTTTGGATTTTGTGCCCACATCATATGTCAAAAAGTGCTCACGAGTTCCCATGAGAACTAGTTCCCATGTGAGCATTTACACACGCACGCCAACAGCCCCAATATGCATCTCTTTGCATGTAGCCAACACCCTCTTCTTGAAGCTTTATACAAGGCAATCCAACTTCTTTTTTCTTTTCTTGTTGGCATTGAAGATAACACACAGACCTGAAAGAGATGCTCTCGTCGCACATGGTATAAATGACAACCTGAAAAAATTGAAGTTGTAACAGTCCCTGAATTTTGTTCCATACAGCCCCTTCTATTCCTATGAATGACTATTTCTAATTTCTTCCATGAACAGAAGTTTTTATAGATGGTGGCCTATTTATTCTGAGAAATGCTGTTGTTCTGCTTGTCTTTTCTAGAAGTTTTAGACATGGCAGACGTGTGATTATCAGGACTGTCGATATGGTGGCCCAAGGATGGGCTATATGAGAAATTTTGGACAGGACAACTCTTGCCATGCACTAGTGAAATTGTCTAACTGAATGTTCTCCAATAGCTCCTTTTGCAGCACAATGGTTGGGTGACTAAAGTCCAATAATCTCCCTTTTTGAATTTAAATTTCATTGTGTAGGAATTACATGATATGCCTCCCAATTATGGTTTCAATGCTCTGGCAAGTGGGGCCATGATAAGGTAATCCAGAAAAATCTTCTCCATAGGGTATCTTAGTCTTCTGTGTGGCCCACAGATATCACAACAACTAATCCAAATTCAAGTTGAAATTTTTCCCAAGGTTGGTCGTTTGGATCTTGCAATATGGGGAATATTTAGGTTGGGGCATGCTCCATCAATGGTGGGAATTACAAAAGCATGGGCCCCACTTGTCAGAAATGAGAGCACCCTTACATGATTTTTCTTCTTTTGCAATGAAAAAGATCATACAAGAAGAATTATAGGAACCAGCTTGGCAGCCATCAGCATCATCTTCGGATCCTTGTCCCAGCTATATGGGGCCTCTTACCTGGTGCTGGATGGATCCTGATCTGCAGTAAGCTCGGGTTTTTTTTTTTTTGTTCTGACAAGTGGGCCCAGCGGCTGTCAATCCAAACCGTTAGTTTGCATCATAGCCCGATGCATATTCCAGGTAGAAGATCTTAACTTTTTTTTTTTTTTTTTGAAGTTGTGGCAAGTGGGGGCCAACAGCTTGCAATCCAAAACCGTTGGTTTGCTGCCTCTTACTGTCAATGGACCATGCCCGAAATGTCTCCAAGGTAGAAGATTCCAACCACCAATCTTTAGACTTCACTTCTCTGTGAATGTGGAACCGTTTGTTTTGTTGTTCATAAGATAGAGAGAGGTTGGGATTGTCCCATTGAGATGATTGTTGGGACTTTGGTCTATTCATGGGAAGAAAAATATAATAATCCAGATTGTTGAACGGTGGCCCCCACTCATCAGGACCGTTTGGTAGCCTCAGGATTTTGAGGAACTTTAAGAAAGATAAAAGACATTTTAATTTTACTGCAGGAGATATTTTCTTTTTTTTTTTTTCCTTGTAAATGCCTCTTCTTAGTACCTTGTTACTGTAAATGGCGGATCAGTTGGTTGAGCTGTCACACGTGCCGATGCACCATACGTGCCACAGTCTATCGTTAAGCACCATAAAATTGCCACGTATAACATTCAAGTGCCCTCAGATGCATTAAGGGGGCGGTTGAATCGTAAGCTACTTATAGCTTAGTAGCTTATTAAGCAGAAAAGTACGTCCCATGAACAACGTACCTATTAGCCCAAAAACAAAAAGTAGAAAAAAACATGTTTCGCTTCGTTGAATCTTTAAGCTACTTAAAAATAAGTGACTTGGCATTAGTAGCTTATTAAGCAGAAAAATATGTTTGGTGAACAACATACTTATCAGCCCAAAAAGTAGAAAAACCATGTTTGGCTTTCAAGGTCAAAAGTAATTATCCCTGGGGTCTGTTTGGTCTCCTTCAAATCCATTGTCCATCATTTGGGGCCAACTTTTGATGTGGACCGTTCATCGTGTGGGTTGTCCATCATGTGGGGCTCAACTTGATTCATTATTAGGGACTGACTTTTTATGTGCACTGTTTATTATGTAGGGCACAACTTTGATGTTGGTCATCCATCATATGGGGCCCACTATCAATGTTATTGTCCATCATGTGAGGTCCACCTTCAATATCCACTGCCCTATCATGTGCAGCCTACCTTTGATGTGGACTGTCCATCATGTGGAGCCAACTTTGGACATGGGCCACTCATTATTAAGGCCAACCTTCGATGTGGACTGTCCATCATGTGAGGCCCACCATTATTAATTGCCCATCATGTGGAGCCCAACTTTGATGTGGACTATCCATCATGCGGGCTCTAACTTCTATATGGGTTGCCCTTCATGTGAGGCTTGTCTTATATGTGGGTCATTCATCATTAGGGGCGACCTTTGATGTAGACCATTCATCAATGTGGGCCATCTATCATGTGGGAGCAGCTTCAATGTCCACTGCCCATCATGTGGAGCCCATCTTTGATGTGGATTGCCATCAGTTAGGCCCCACCTTTGAAGTGGGTTGTACATCCTATCAACCTGCTTTGGATGCTGGTTTTTCATCATTTGGACCTACCATTAATGTGGACCATCCATACATGAACCCCGCCTTTAATGTGGACAGTCCACCATGTGGGGCCTCCTTTTATATGAACCATAGAGAGAGCCTCCTTTGACTTTGACAGAGAGAAAGAGAAGCAGAAAAATCATTAGTTAAAATAAATGTTAATGAATAAATAAATAAATAACTTAATTACTTAATATAAGTTAAAAAAATTAATTTTAAAAATAACTTAATCACTTAACATAAGTTTAAAAATTGCTTATTTGCATAAATATTCCAAGTTGTATACCCGTAATGCGCCACATATGTGCGTAATGAATCTGCAAGGATCCCATATGTGCCAATATGTATCTTGGAGCACCCCACTTGCTCATGTTTCAGCTTACATATTCGAGTAAACCACGTGTAGTGTGGTGGGGTGCGTTGATGTGGTGAAGTTCTGTGGGCCCCCCACCATGACGTGTGTTATATCCACACCGTCTATTCATTTTGTGAGATCATTTCAGGGCATGAGCCAAAAAACGAGGCAGATCCTGGACCGCACCATAGATAGCAGTGGGGAGGCAGAGGAGATTAAGCACTTACCATTGAAAACTTCTTGTGGACCACAGAGATTTTGGATCAAGCTGATATTTGTGTTTTCCCTTCATCCAGGTCTGTGGAGCCTTATGAACAGGTTGGATGACAAATAAATATCATAGTGGGCCCCAAAAATATTTCAAATGTCGGCATCATTGTCCCCGCTACTTTATGTGTGGCGCGGTCCAATGGAGCTTTGGATGTCGTAAAATGAGCTCTCAAAATGAATGGACGGTGCGGATATAATATATACATCATGGTGGGGCCCACAGAACTTTGCCACGGCAACACACCACTGAGATTAGTGTCACCACGCAATCCGCATTAGTCAGATGTACGTTCGTGCATCAGGGATAATCTTTCTTCATTTGGTTCTTAATGGAATAGAAGCGACAATTCCGGCAGGAAGGGGATCAGGTGTTACCCTTATCGTGGGGTCCACGTTGATGATTTTTGTATATCCACGCCGTCCCATCCGTTTTTCCAGCCCATTTAGGATTAGGTTCCAAGAGTTATGCAGATCCAAATCTCAGGTGGACCACACCACAGGAAACAGTGGTGACTGAGTGCCTCACCATTAAAAATTCCTAAGGGCCCATCCTATGGTTTTTGTAATATTTATTTTAAATCCAACCTGTTGATAATGTCTATAAGACCTGGATGAAGGGAAAATACAAATTTCAGATTGATCCAAAACTTTAATGGTCATTCATCACTATTTCCAGTGGTATGGTCCGCATAAGATTTATAGCTTCTTAAGATTTGGGATATTGTCCTAAAATGAGATGAAAAAACAGATAAATGGCGTTGATATACAAAAAAAAATACATCAATGTGGCCCAATAAGCTGTTACCCATGTAACAGCTAATCCACTCCCATTCCTATGAAACCCAAATCAAGACAGGTTGATGGGACGTGAAGCGATTAGGGCATCAAGGCTACTGTAATTAAGCATCCTTTTTGTGTGAAGTCTATTCATCCATACGATTTGCGATTAAAGAGAATATTAAAACAACCCAACGTACAAGAGAGGTTAGCGTGTGAGTTACACATCTCTTTCTTTTCTTTTTTAAACTGTTGACCCTTTGGCGGACTCGGATTGGGTAGTGACCCTTTACCCAAATTGGTAGTACTGGTTGGTGCTGAAAAAAGCTATGAGAGCTCAAACATGGTGTATGTGTTTCATCCACGCCGTCTATCCATTTTTTCATATCAATTTAAGTAATGAGACTGAAATTGAGATACATCTAAATCTCATGTGGATCACACCATAGGAAAAAATGTCGCACACCATTAAAATTTTCTTGCGGCCACAGAAGTTTTGGATCAAGCTGATATTTGTATTTTCCTTTCATCCGGTCTATGTTACCTTCAATAGGTTGGATGGCAAGTAAACAGTACAGTGGCCCCTAGAAAGCTTTTAATGGTAGGCATTCAATCGTCACCGTTTCCATTCGTGTGGTCCACCTGAGATTTGGATCTATCTAATTTTTTGGTCCATGATATAAAATTTTCTGGAAAAAAGGATGGACGGCGTGGATGAAACACATAGGTCATGTTGGGGCCCACAGAGCTTTTCCATCACAGACCAGTACCGAACTGGGTGCTGGAGGGTTCACTACCGAAGCCGAGTCCCCCCTTCCTCAAGGTTCCATATTCTGTTCATATGGGAACCAACTTTTGGTGCCGTTGATCTTATGGTCCAAAGGGTAGTGCCCCACAAATCTACCCACCATTTCTCTTTCTTGACTATTTTGTGAAGAACATTGACAAGATTTGGATTTTTCAAATTCCAATAGAAGGAGATTTCTATGATCATGGTGGGGTCCAACAGACAACGAACTGGGTATTCCATAATTCTCTCTATGGAATTGCAAGACTAACAAACATACACAATTCTCTGTTTTGACATCCCAAACATAAAATCGATCGAACAAATCCCAACCCTCCAATAAGAGCACTTCGGTCGAAGTAGTCCGTCGTTGTGGCCCACTGAAATTGTTACCTACGTGATGATCGGTTCCACACAATCCATATACACATGATGAAACATAACCAAATTTCAAGTAAAGACGAGAGAATCTCTCTCTTAAATCGTACTTATAAAACACGAAAAAGATCATCAACCAAGCTAGAAAGTTTTCATTATTTAATAAAATTATAAAAATATTGTAAAGCTATGGTATAACCATGCAGCTTACTAGTAAGCTTGAGGTGCAGAAGGCTGGTCTGGACGTGGAGAGTACTGCTGGATTTTGTAGACGCCGCTAGCAATGGCAGCGCCGACGAACGGACCGACCCAATAGATCCAATGGTTCTTCCACCTCCGTCCCACAAGTGCAGGGCCAAAAGCTCGGGCTGGGTTCATCGAAGCACCATCGAACCGTCCACCTGTGAGGATGTTGGCACCTACAATGGAACCGATGGCTAGAGGCGCGAGGATGCCTGTTCGAGCCTTGTTCGTTACGGACCCTGTTGCGTAGACGGTGTAAACGAGCCCGAACGTCATCACGATCTCGAGAACGACTGCGTTCCACACACCGATGCCGGACGCCACAGAAAACCCAACTGGCCGCTGAACAATCCAATCCCAAACAATGAAAAATCATAGTATTATTCTAACGTTGGCCAAAGAAACTGCATTCATGAGATGTAGTTTATCTTGGTTTTAGCAAGATTTTTAAAATAACATATCTTTTATTTTTATTTTTTACTTTAACTTATCATCGTTTGAAATTCCTATATTAATGTGGAAAATGAAGAAAGAGGCAGAACAGTCGGTATTAAAGCTTTAATAATAAAATAAAATAAATAAATAAATAAATCGAAAACTCTTATAACACGTAAAGATATTCCAAGCAGCGACTACTTATAATTCAGTCGGTCGTTTTTAACCAAGAAGTGGTTGTATTCCAAAGACATTCCTTGCAAGAAATCTGGATTATTGAGAACATTGAGTCCATAGTCTTTAGAAAGTTGCATGTATCCGCGTCTACTCTGACTATACTGCATGTGATATTGATTTAAGCATTTTTTAAGTCTTTGGATATATTTGCTTTCCTTGCAACTTATTCTGTGAATTTATAATCGCATTATCTATCTAGTATTTAATTTATATTTCTCTATTTAGCATATTGATTTTTGTACATCGATCTATCAATCTAGAACATTCTAGAATCGCTTATATGTATCTTGATTACCAGCCCGGCCGTTGCAATCCTCAGCAAGAGCGAAGCCACGATCGCGCCCAGGATCTGAGCCACCCAGTAGAAAAAGCTGCGGAAGAGAGAGACCCGTCCGCTTACGAGTGCGCCGAAGGTGACTGCAGGGTTCACATGGCCATCCCAGTTATCGGACGCGATAGCAACGGCTACAAACAAAGATAACGCATGGGCCAGCGCCACCGCCACTAGATTGGATGCCGGACTGGTGTCGTTGGGCATTTTTCCTGTGAGAAACCATGCAAGAGTGAGAAGCTGAGCCATGCATACAAACACATATTCAAATGCATGCATGCCTGCATTTCTATTCTTCATGTATGTGTCTATGCGTGCATGTGTGTATACCGATGTCGAGGGCGAGAGCGGAGCCTTCGCTAGCAAAGACGAAAATGAGGGTGGAGATGAATTCCGACAGAGCGGCCCGCATAAGGTCGAGATGTGCCGTGTCTTCAGGCCGACGAAAGGCGAATGTACTTGCTGCCATGGAGCTTCCTACTGTAGAAATCTCCTTCTTTCTTCTTTCTTTTGCATGAGGAGAGGAAGGATAGTAGCTCAATGACTTATATTAAGAAAGGGTTTGTCCTGTAGTCGCACGTGGCAAACGTGTGTGATGGGTGGTACGTTGGAAAATTTGTACGGGCTATTTCTCCTGGAAACGGATTGGCTAGTCCCCTGCCACTGGCCAATGGCTGATGGTCGGTGCTCCGTGGGCTCCACCATGCTGTATGTGTTTCATCCATTCCGTCCATCTATTTTTATAGATAATTTTATTATATGAGCCCAAAAATGAGCTATATCCAAATCTCAAGTGGACCACATTACAGAAAACAGTGTCGATTGAACGTAGACCATTAAAAACATTTTGGGGGCCATAAAAGTTTTGGATCAAGATGATCTTCGTTTTTTCCCTTCATCTAGGTCTGTATGACCTAATCAATGGATTGTATGTCAAATAAACAGTACAGTGGGCCTTAGGAGGATTTTAATGGCGGATATCCGATCACTATTGTTTTCCTGTGGTTTGGTGCACCTGATATTTATATCCGTCTCATATTTTTGGTATCAAGCCCTAAATGCAGGGGGAGTAGCCAATCCGTTTCCATTTCTCCTAGTTGTACCGGGACGCTTTGACAGTATAGTTGAGAGATCTGGACTGTCCATTTGGATCAGCACACATTTCATGGGCTACCATGAAAATCTAGACCGATTGGTGATCCAATCCATCCATTAGTTGGCTTGTTCATTTTTAACTGTACATTCATGGATGGGATGATAATTATTAGAACCTCAAATGAGGGATCCACATCAGAATAAGTGATCAATTTTAACATTTCTGACCATTTATTATCTGTGGATCGAATGGTTAAGAATCATTGGACAGGTGATTCTTACATGTTGGCCCATGAAATCTGTCTTGAACTTAATGGACGGTCCAGATTTATCTTGACTTTCTAAGTGTTACGACGCAAATGGGGCACTGTATGTTAGAGTGCTATGAGAGCAATGTATCATTTCTATCTTAGGATCCCATGTTACGATGCATTTCATGCATTGAGGGTTGTCGCTGGAGCTAGGTTGTCAATGGACCAACATGGCTGGGGCAGGCTCTGTCCTGGTAGACCACTGACGGGATGTCCTGAGTCCAGCTACCCACTTTTGTGGGCCAGACTACACTGCCCTCACATATTGGAAAAGAATAACATTTTCCCATTTTGTTTGTTCGGTCGGTGACGGCATTTTACTCATTTGATTAGGGATGGTGTTCCCTACGCTACCCAATCGGTGGTATGTTGATGTGGGCCCAACGTGATGTATTTGTTTTATATCCACGCCGTTCATCTGTTTTTGCAGATCATTTTAGCGTATGCGTTCTAGAGGAAAGAAGATCTTAAGCTCAAGTGGACCACACCACAGGAAACAGTGAGGATAATGACACCCACCGTTGAAACCTTTTCAGGGTCCACCGGAATGTTTATTTGTCACCTAACCTGTTGGTACGGTCAGTCAGACCTGGACGAAGGGGAAACATAAATATCAGCCCGTTCCAAAACCTTTATGCACGCAGAAGTTTTTAATGATGGCCGTTCATCACCACTGTTTCCTTGGTATGGTCTACTTGAGCTCCAGATCTACTTCATTTTTTGATTCATATGCTGACATGAAGGGGCAAAACGGATGGATGCTGTGGATATAAAACATATATGTACAGCACCCAATACATTCACACACCACTAGCGGTGGTGGAAGCTGATTGCGTCCGACCCCCACCAGTACATGTGATGTATCTTTCCATCCCTTCTCTCTAGATCGAACGCTCAAGTGGACCACTCGGGAGATGGCTCTTGCATTTAATGCAATTTGTATTCGATGTTGTGTGTATTTAATGTCGCCCGAGCTTAATTACTACTCTTTGGGTTGGTCTGCTTGAGCATTGGATCTAGCTTATTTTTGTACTCATGCCTTAAAATTATCTAAGAGGGATGGACGGTGTGGATATATAACATCATGATAGGCTCCTACACAGATCTGCCTGTTACTTGCTAGAGACGGGCGGGACCGGAAGCAATACACTTCCAGCGGTGGTGCACCTGATCTGTGTCCCGATGTGGTGGGGATTATTTGAGTTTTGAATCTGTCTCATTTTTATTTTTATTTTTATTTTTTGCCCATGTCATGGGCATGATCTTGAAAAATGAAAAGTGTTGTACCTATTTCTACCCATTTTAGAAAAAAATAATAGAAGAATGACATGTGATATTGCATGACAAATAAAAGATAGGTAAAAAGATTTTTAACATACATGGAATACTTTTTACGAAATTATAGTTGGCATAAATTCAATTTTATATTTCATTGGATGGTCAATAAAGTAACACAAGTAAATTATTCAAAAGTTTAACAGGCAAAGAAAAAAATGCGATTAATTAATTTAAAGTATGAAAGGCGACTGAAAAATACAGAACTTAACTAATAGAAGAAGAACAATTACAAAAAGGAAAGCATAATTTAAGAAGAACTTAGAAAATTACTCTTCAAGAACTACAATTATTAGAGTAATGAAAGAAACATCTAAAAGAATAAACTATATGACTGAACTTAATAAATAATAGAGAAAATCTACTTAGCAAAAATTATCTACCAACCCAATACAATCCAACAATCAAATCAATTTTTTTTTTTTTTTTTTTCACTTGTTGTAAGAGTAACGATAATCAAGTAGTGGCAATTATTAGTTATAATTTTTAATTGTAATTCAAACCTACGCTCACTTGTCGTTTTTTTAAAGTGATGCATTCTTATAACCGCTCTTAGTGGTCAGTTGTGAATTTTTCCTTTTATTTGATTTGCACTAGTATATTAAAAGATTTTTTTTATTGTGGAAGGAAAAGCGTAACCCATCTTCAAAGGAAGAACCTCATCCTTCGATCATTACTTAATCATTATGAAGTTTTACAAGTGGCTAAGTAAGTAAATACTCTTCTCAAATTTTAATCATATATTTTGATATTAGATGTATCTACTTATTTCGGCACTTAGAGTCAAGTTGATCGGTTTGGATCGAGTTGTTATATTAATTCTCGCACGCCCACACATTACACGTGACAAAAAACTAATCAAGTGTCAATGGATAGTTGGAGTGGATTTTATACAAACATCACGGTGAATCCCACCTTGCATCTAGCATAGGTAGTTCTTGTAAATGACTTTCTTAGATATTTCTTGCAAAAGTCTCTCAGGCAATCTGCATCTTGTCCTTAACAAAGGATTAGTACTTGGTGGTGACCCCTTGTAATGGTTGGAACGAGAAAAGTTTTGTGAGCCCCACTAATGTATGTGTTTTATCGATGCTGTCAACTCATTTTGTGAGTCCAAAAATGCAGTAATCCAAAGCTTAAGTAGAGCATACCACGAGGAGTAGTGGGAGTGGTGATGCGCATAGTTGAAACCTTCCTAAGTTTACTGTGATTTTTATTAGCCACCTAACCTATTCATAAAAGGATTTTTATTTTTTTATTTTTCCCGTTGAAATACACCGGCCCACACTCTTTGTACTCACACACCCACCCACACATAACACGGGCACTTTATCCTTGGTCTCCGTGTTGAAACAGAGTTTGTTTACCGTTGAGCCACGAGCCAGACCCCTCGTACAGTCATATAACGTGGACGAAGGTAGAAACCAAAAGTCAGCTTGATCCAAATCATCCATGGCCCACAAGAAGTTTTCAGTAGCAGGCATTCGACCAGGGAGTCGTTCAGGTACGCCCCCGGCTTCACCCAACACGGTGTGACCCTTAAGTGGGGCCACCTTGATGTAGGGTTGTCAATGGACCAGGCTTGCCCAACGGCCTTCTAGGTCTGCTCTGCCTCGTACCCGGCTTGGGCTAGAGTATCAACCCTGTGGGATGGGTTTGTGCTTAAAACTCCAGTTTGTTTCTCTAGCAGGCTGGGCTCTGATTTAGTACTCCAAAAGCCCGCAGTTCAGTCAGGTCCATTTACATTTTGAATTTTAAATTTTAAATAGAAATTTTTTCTTCTTCTTACTATTATTTTAAGACCTCTTTCTAGCTTTTAAAACCCATCTTTTAATGCTTCTTTCATCTCTCTCAACAAAAACCCCACAAAAAAGTAAAAGAAACCAAAAGGATTCTTTCATTTCTCTCACTACAGCTGCAGAACAGAACCATCGGCTTCCTTCTATCCGTCGGATGGAGTTTGAGTAGGAATTGCCGAAAGGGATGGTGCAGAAGATCTTGGCTTAGCCTAAATGGGTTTTCTTTGAAGGTAAGGGTGGTGTCAGAAAGATAATTTGCAGCTCCATCCTTTCCGTCCTCCTTTCCAAGGTCTGCTCCTCTGTTCTGATCATCTCGACGGACCTGCTCATAATCTCACCGACGCTTTTCAGCAGCGATTCACCAAAATCCCCACATTAGTCAATGGCTTCACGACTCTCTTTGCAATGGTACGTGTATGGCCGTTATTGCCATTGTCAGTCCTCTTTTTCTTTCTAGGCTTGCTCCTCTTTCTTTCCTTCTGTTGTTAGGGTTTTTGGGATGAAGATGAAGACAGAGAAAAAGAGGAAGATGCTGAAATTTTGGTTTTAAAAATCAAAATGTTTTGAAATTTTCGTTTTTCTGCTAAAAAGGATGTTGAAATTTTCAAATGAAAAATTGCGGTTTCTTTACCCAGTAGGAAAGAATGAAAGAAATTTTGTGGTTTATAAGTGGATGTGTGTATAGTATTTTTACTCGAAGAATTGGAGGTTGATATGCTCCGGTTGCATGTTCGCGCGGGCTCGGGCACGAGCGTGGGCACTTTGCACTTCACGTGTTGTCGCTCTCTAACGACCTTATGCGAGAAACCCATCTACATGCTACCTTGGGCTTGGGCTTGGGCTTGGGCTCAGGCCAGGCCCTATAACAACAATCCATGGTGGGCTTGGGATGGACAATTTTAGCCTGAATCTGGATCTTCTCCTTGCCACAAATAGAAGATTTCTGTTTGTTGGCCACATCATCACACACACTGTAGTTAATGCAGCAGTGATGATGATGTCAGTGCGCTCCGGCTGAAGGCTTAGATTGAAAAATACAGGTCACGTGTGGACAGAGCTTGGCTCCGCCCTAACCCAACATGTGGACACCCCTAATTTTAGGGCATGAGCCCAAAAGTGAAGTAGATCCAATTCTCTAATGGACCACACCATAGGAAAAAGTGGTGATCTACATTGATGGGCTACAAAAGTTTTGAGTCGAGTTGAGATTATTTATTTATTTCATCCAGGTTTTTGTGACCTTATCATCAGGTTGGATGGCCAATAAACAATTACGGGGGGTCTTAGGAAGTTTTTAATGATAGGGTGTTCTTTTTTTTTTTTTTTTAAATGTGTATTTTTATTTTTACACACGCACACACACCCCACACACTCACGCTGGTGGAATTTCACCTCCTATGGGTACTCGAACCGTTGACTGGGAGTTGAAACTCCCGAGAGTCTACCACCCGGGCAAGAATAAGGAACCACTGATAGGCTGTTCAATCATCACTGTTTCCTATGGTATGATTCACCTGAGATTTGGATCTGCTTCATTTTTAGGCTAATGCACTAAAATGATCTTGCAGAACAGATGGCCGGCATGGATGTAGAACACATACATCAAGATAGGCCCCATGGCAAGGGCCGCACCTACTATGCTCCCCTTAGCCCATGCCAGGAGTCTTCCTCTTTCTCTGTTTCGCCAGGAGGGCAAGCTAAGCCAGATGATGCGGTGGATCGAGACTTTCCATCTAGTGGGCCTCATCCATTAGTGGGTAAGATTCCAAATTACACTGAAATGAGGGAATGGATCCTGACCATCAAGTGACGATCAAGATGAAAATTGACCAATACTGATGGCTAGAATTGTCAATTGGGTGCCATTTTGACTGAAGGCCATCTACAGGCAAGACCCACAGGTTCAACTACCCAGATTGACCTCCCCAACCTGCCACAGGTTTGGTTTCGTGCCGCTCTGCAAATCCAGTCGAATGGATATGAGTGGGCCTCTGTTTCTTCAGCCAGCATCCTCTGAAAGGATTAATTACAATGCAAAAACGAAAATTTAAAAAAAATAAATAAATCTGTTTTATTCGTAATCTCACCAAGAAAAAATACAATTGAAGTGAAATTCAAATTCATGCATGGCGCGAAAATGTCTTTGCTCTTACACTAACTTACAAAATGGTCCATTCCTTTCAGATCTCAACTCGGCGAGTCAGAAAATTCAATCATCGACTCGACTCAACTGACTGAGTCAACTCGATTGGGTTGCAACTCGATCAATGTATTTGATCATTTACATGTAAGAACAAACCAATGCATACAAATCATCCAAATCCATGAAAAAATGAAAACCAACTTACCACATTATATAATTTTCATGTCTCTCTTCCTTCAGTCTCTCCCTTCTTAGTGTCCTCTTCCTTGATTTCTTCTATCCTCTTCAACACCTCACTCATCTTGGGACGCCGCTCTGGCATTGAATTAGTGCACTCAAGCGCAACCTCGGTAAGCTGTAACATCTCCTCGTGTCCTTCTTTTGCTGGTAGAATCTCCAAATCCAATATATCTGTCGACCAATCTCTGTGAACGACGGACCGCACCCATTCAGACAAATCATCGGTAGTATCGATGTTTCCAGGTGAGAATTCGCCTGGGATCCGACCGGTGATGACTTCAAGCATTATCAAGCCGAAGCAATACACATCGGCTTTGTGGGTCAGTTTCTTGCCTTTGGATGCCTCTGGAGACTTGCCGGAGGCGAGCAATTCAATGGCTTTTTGAGGAGGGAGGAGGGGTTGGAAGCCGAAATGGGTGATCTTGGGGTGGTAGTTACGGTCATTGTGGGCAATAAGGACATTGGAGGATTTGAGATTGGCATGGGGGACCCTGTGGGAAGGGAGTGATTGGTGGAGATAAGTTAGGCCCACTGCAATGCCTTTGAGTATCAACAGACGTGTCGCCCAGTCCAAGGGTATTCTTGCAGCTCCTCTGTTACCTTAAAACACCCGAGAAGGAAATTATTTAATGGATAATCAGGTTTAAGATAGTGATTAGGGAGAGCATGGCTTTAAAATACATATAATCACAACTGCCTTTTGTAAAGCGCTAATCGAAATATTGAAAAATATAGATATAAACTGCCAAAATTAACATGATCAATCGTCACTATGGACAGTCCATTCATTTGTACCATTAGAGGCATGCCATGGTGCAAAACTACTCTGATTGAATGATCCTAACCATCCAATCAATTGCTTGAAAAATGTAGTCAAGATCATAGTTCTAACTCGATGAATTGACTTGAGTTGTTCTAGGCGACTGCTCCTGTAAACTCAGTTTATGCAAGACTAGTGTACACCTCACCTGACTTGGTCATTTCGACACAACATAGATTTGAATTAGAGACCTCTTGCTATGAGATCATGGCTCTCAACCAGTAGACCAGATGCCTTTTAATATTTTAGACATTATATATTAATTATAAATAAGATTTCAATATTTAATGTTATAAGTATATATAACATAAGTCCGAGTATCAAGTCCAGTCGCATGAAGACTCGAACAAGTCTCTGATTCGACTTGACTCGAACAAGTATATATAACTTAAGTCCGAGTATCAAGTCCAGTCGCATGAAGACTCGAACAAGTCTCTGATTCGACTTGACTCAACTCAGTGCACCTTCGAGTCGAATCTGAATTTTGAGCTTTTAAGCAATGGTCAAGATGCCGTGGAGAAGTAAAATGTGCCCATTCATCATCTTGAACATCTATTCGGTAGGCCCCACAAAGGATTGCTTATGGTTCCCAAGAAGCAGTTTGGTTCCATATGCTAGTAATGAGGGTCGAGCCCCACATGCCTCATACTTAGGAGATTGCATGATCGAGTAGGACCCATTTCCCATCTTTGTCCAATCTTCGATTGGAGAGGGAAGGAAAATTCAATCGTAGAGAACTTTCATAAATATAGCAAACAACGCTGAGCTTGAATTACTAGTTCTTTCATTTGGGCGAGCATTACATAAATGGGGAGCCCATCCTTTCAGTTATCCAGATTGTTCACCTGGTGGCCCCACTTTGATTGATGATGGACCAAACAGAAACCCCCATCTGAACTTTCCAGCAGTCTGATAAATGGACCTTTCACTACTGGAAATCAGATGTTGTCTATATTTTCATTTTAACGGTCCTTATTTGAAAATTTTGTTAGAATCAAATAAGAAGGGAGAAGAGAGAAGGAAAAAAGAAAATACCATGTAGAAGCTCAAACAAGCTCCCACCAGGCACATACTCATAAACAACTAGCTTCTCTTCCTTGGAGTAGTAGAAAGAGATCATCTCCACAAGGTTTTCATGCCTCAGCTTCCCAAGCAACTGCATTTGCTGAACAAACTCCTTCTTGCTCAAGCCATTCATCTCCTTCACCCTCTTCACCGACACAACTAATCCTGACTCCAGCACCGCCTTGTATGAGCTCCCTACCATCCCTTTACCCATCATCTCTGCTGAAGCCCGTAATAGATCCTCCAGATCGAAAACCGGTCTACTCCAGTCGAAGAATTCCAACTCAATGGTCTTCCCTGGGTCCCCTATGCTCTCTGAGCTTCGGGTTCTCTTTTCGGCCACCTCTGGGGAGATTTCTCCTATTGTCACAAATGGAATTTAAATCTAAGGGGTGTTTGGATGCAGGGAAGCATAAAGGGGTACAAAGAATGCCTTCTTTTTAAAAGGAGAATTTCATGACAGAGATTTTCTTTATCATATTTGGGTGATGGGTTTCTGATTCTGTTGAATCACGAGTTCAGGTTGGGATTGAAAATGAGAAAACAAAAAGAAGGTATTGACAGTGGAAACTTTTTTTTTTTTTTAAAAGCTGTTGGTGGGGAAAGGCTTGATCTGAAAAGAGCAAACCACTAAAGAAACTCTTTCCAATCAATTGTATGCACCCAAACAGAAGAAACATGCCTACTTATGAAATCCCTTTCCAGGTTTTGGATGCAGTATTTGATTTGAATTCTGATATCAATCTACCAAAATAGCAAAAACCAAACTCTCATTTCCTTAGCATTCACATTGAGGGTGTCACAATTGCATTACTTTCAAAACTGGGTTGAAAGATTGAGGATTACTACAAAAAATTCACTGATTTTTCTCTTGATTAAACTGAATGTATGCAGTTCAAATCACTTGTGCATCGAAACGTGGCATAATTACGACAGGATCCTCAAGGCCCTCTCATATATTGCATGGACTCTGCTGCTGTTCTGTTTCCAGAGAAACACCGAGGCTGCTCACGACGCACTGATTAGATTTTCAATCTGTCCCATTATCAGGTGGACCAAACATGCACATTGAATGTGAATGATTGTTGAAGTTTTCTAGCCATCCTCTTTTCTCGCATACATATGATCCACCCGATGAGCAGGACAGATTTTTTGGCCCATTGTACATACATGGTGGGGTCCACACGATGAAAGCCAAGATGCCGCACGCGCCGGTCCTGTGGGCATGTCTGTCATTAGCCTTAGCACAGCTCTTTCATATTAGAAGAGATACATACCTGAGTGCTCCTTTTCTTTTGTTCCCTTCCCATGCTTTCTCCTGTAATAACACAAGAAGACTAACATGACAGTGAAGGGGACCAACAGAGCAGCTACTGCAATCAAAGCAATACTCCATACTCTCAGTGTCTTGTCCTTTGATGGAGTTGGGACCCGCGGGCTCGGGCTAGTCGGTGGGGGGCCACCTACAGGAGCCACAGGAACGATCTGGCATGGTTTCCCCAAAGGTTGCCCACACAATTCTGAGTTGTGATCATATGAGCTCCTAGGGAACCTCAGAAGAACTGGCGTCTCAGGAATTGGGCCATTGAGAAAATTATTGGAGACGTTGAAAGCTGTTAACGTTGATTGATTGAAGGGTGGTATGGTCCCATTTAGAAGATTTTCCTGCAACTCTAGCCGCTTAAGATTCGGCAAGTTGATGAATTCTAATGGAATTGGACCCGAGAAGTGGTTTTGCGAGAGGAAAATGTATTGAAGGTGAACAAGATTCGCGAAGCTTGGAAGCGGACCAAATAAAGAATTGTTTCTCAAACTGAGCTTACTCAAGTAAGTTATATTTTGTAGGAATGTGGTTGGAAGTGAACCATTCAATTGAATTCCTTCAAGAACTATATGCACGACATGTGAATTCAAGCATGCGATCCCAACCCATTTGCTAATGTTGTTATGACAAGGCGGGCCCGTCCACATCGAATGCAAATTTGCAGTAGAAGTCAGCGAATCTCTAACATAAATCAATTCATCTCTTTCGCCGGCAAATAACTCGGCCTTCGCAAATCGAATTGCGAAAATCATGAGACATGTGAAGATGGTGAGAGTGAAATTCATGGTGCATAGTCTCCTACTGGACTAGATGCGAAATGGGTTGTCGAGAAAAGAGACGAATTCTGATGAATTGGTTTCAGAATTCCGGTTGTGGGACAGTTTCCGGGATGGTGAGGTGGACTTGGGTGTGCAGAGATGCGTGTATTGACTAATGAATATTTCTAAAACTTGGGTGTATATGTGGGTATTTTATCTTAGTGCTTTGGTGAAATGGGCAAGGCAAGATAGCTAAGATTCGAGAGCATAAGACAGAGAAGCGGACTGATCAAGGAATTGCAATGGTCTAAGGGATAGAAAGAGACGAGTTTGACAGCTTTGATTTTGTTACAAAGCTGGTATCTCTTCGTGTAGTTTGACAAGGTAGTGTTTCATATATTATTATGAAGTGTTTCGGTAGACTCGGGTTTGCTGAAACTCCCATGCAACCTACCTTCTATAGTGCTTTTAAATAGTGACATCAGAACCGTCCATCTACAGCCACTAGAATAGATGGTCCACAGTTAAAAACCTAGGTTGGAGTTGTAAACTATATGCGGAGTTGCAAAGGATGGTGTTATGCATCGAATACGGAGATCAGATAAACTAGACACCATACCTGTTGAGACGCTATCGCTATAGGCTTACACCCTTGAGAAGGACTAACACGTGAATGAAACTTCTATTGTATGTAAGAGTGGGGATCTAGCTCTCTCTAAGGCTCCATACGAATTTAGTAATCTTAGTTCAATTAAAACACGGTGTGTGTATCACAATTGTATCACACCATCTATTTGACAATTTTAGATGTATCACAACTTAATAAGGTCCATTAGTACTCCCGATCACACTATCCAACCATTAGGGTAATCCAGACCGCCTTATAAAATTCTCATAGGAGTATCCTTGACATTACTCCTTGACATGGAACTTTTCTTAGCTTCAACCATTCGGAACCTGTTTTAGGGTTTTTACCGTCCAGTTAAAAGCCACTGATTGACGAGGAATGGCTTCTTATCAGTGTCCTTTTTCAGATTTAGGCCATCCATCATAGGAGATGCAAGATGGACGGCTCTGATCCCTGGTATCACTGCAACACGTACAAGGTAGGTTGTATGAGAGTTTCTTTAGAGATTACACTGAATCACAGCTTATTTAATTGGTGGGGATTAACTAATCCAACCTACCCTTCCAATATATGGTCAATCCAGACCATCTACTTCGTGGATCCGTTTTGGGTAGATGATCCTAACCATTCCACTGGTGGCTGTCAAATAAACGATTAAAAGGATAAGTGCTTAGTTGCCAAAATCAACGGCTGACGCAATATGATTAAGACATCTATTCAGTTTAATTTTTAGGATATGCTACATCCAAAGTGGGTCCCATGGTTTGGATGGTCTGGATTGACTTACGTGTTTTCCAAGAATGTAGGATGAGTCACCACCGTAAAAGAACTGTTGAGAAACGCATAAAGAAGTCAGCATCCTTGTTCGATTCTTTGGTTCGAAACAAAGGAATTACGAGGAAGATAGGCAGGTGGAACGGTTGTACCAAAAGGGAGTTGTTACGGACATCTCGATCTCCCGCTATCGCCTATCTGTGAATGGACGGTCAGATCTTGAGTACGGCGACGTTTGTGCCTCGAACTTGGTTGTTGTAACGGTCTCTAACGGGTACAGATGAGTTGCAGGCCTCCTACAATTGAAATTCACAAAACCGACCATATGGCTGTTACAACGGCAGTTGTCTGATTATCATCCCAGCCATTGGGGAATGATCAAATAGGTCCCGACACATGGTCAATCATACGTTAGATCTGTGGGCCCTCATTCAAAACGTGCATGCGTTTCCTTATCTTCACCGTACATCCCAACAACCTTCCTAATAAAAAATAACAATGGCATGTTACATAAAAACTCCCTGTTAAATATAAAATTTACATCAGGCGTGCAGTAGATGGGTTGGCTTCTTAGTTGGGTGCCACCTTAAGGGGGTGTTTGCGGCATGGAATTAGATGGTGTTAAGTGGGATAGAATTGCTTTTTTTGCAATAAATGTACTTGTCAGTGGATTGTCTCTTATTGCTGTGGGAGTGAGCTATTCGCTTTGGTGTTTGGATCACGTAGGATATAGGGCTTAAATACTTCAATTCATGTAGTGTTTGGTTGTACATGGAAACAACTTAAATCTCAAAAATCGTGTTTGAAAACTATAGTGAGAAGTAAGGTGGGGCCCACCTTGATGTTCGTGAGTAATCCACCCCATCCATCCATTATTGTGAGATCATTTTAGGATATGCAACAAAAGTCAAGCAGATCCAAAACTCAAGTGGGCCATACGAGACGAAATAATGGAGAAAGAATTTCCTACCGTTGAAACCTTCCCAAGCTCCACCTTGATGTTTATATGTCATCCCAACCGTTTATAAGTTCATTCATGTCGGAATGAACTAACAACATAGAAAACTTTATTGTGATACAAAACTTTTGTGCCATATGAATGTTTCAATGGTGGTCACTCAATTCCCACAACTTTTCTCTTGTGTGGCCCACATGAGTTTTAAATCTACCTTATTTTTTGTCACTTATTGTAAAATGATCTTGTAAAATTGATGGATGGGGTGGATTCCTCACAAATATCAAGGTGGCCCCCACCACCCTTCTAGCGTAAGAACTTCTTAACTCATACTTTTAAAAGGGATTTCGCAAATCCTGGTTGAATTGATTGTGGAAAGCCCTCTCTAACCGGATGCGGATTGCGTACTGAGTAACTCAGCACGCTATGCGTAATGAGTAAACTCTGTGGGGTCCACCATGATTTACATATTTTATCCACTCCGTTTATCCATTTTAACAGATAATTTGAAGGCTCTAGCCCAAAAACAAAGTATATCCAGCTCTCAAGTGAACCTCACCACAGGAAACAGTGTAAATTGAAATTCTACCAACGAAAATTTCTTAGTAGCCACATAAGTTTTGGATGGATCTGTCACTTATGTTTTCCCTTCATCCATCTTTGTGTGATCTTATGAATAGGTTGGATGACAAATAAACATCACTTTGGGCCCTACCAAGGTTTCAACGGTGGAAGTCATTACTTCCAATGTTTCTTGTGGTGTGATCCACTTGAGCTTTGGGCATGTTTCAATTTTCAGGTCAACCCCTAAAATGAGCCGTAAAAATAGATGAACGGCATGGATAATACACAAACATTCACGGTAGGCCTAATTGAGTTTACTCAGTATGATAAAAGTGTAACTCACTATGCAATTCGATTTCTCCCTAACCTTCCTTACTCCATGCACATCCTTACTCCATGCACATAATCCAATATTGGAAACCTATGATGAACCAAACAGGAATGATTTTTCAAACTAAGGGATTTAAAGTTTCATCCCAATTAATACCATCTAATTCCATGTGCCAAATAACCCCTAATATTTATATTAAATCCACCCCGACTACAAGGTATGTCGCTTCATGTTAAGCTAAGGGCTTAAAAATCACACTTATTTGGGGTTCAGACGGACCACATTATTAGAAAAGGTGTATAAGACAACAATCACCCTCTATACTATTTCTCTTAGTATGGCCTATCTGAATGACGGATGGGTATACTTTTTGTGTGACATGCCTAAAGTTTGGCGTGGCATTTAATGATTAGAGTAAATTTTATATAATCATCAACATGAGCTCTGTAAAAATTAAGGGTGGACATCTCTCTTCCCGCTGCTTTCTTTGGTGTGGTCCACCTGAATCACAGGTCAAATTTTTTATTTTTATTTTTTGTTCATGTCTAGCCTAAAATGAGATTAGGCATCTAATGGCTGATGCAAGGATGGACATGATCGTCTTCCTCAAGAATGGACGTCAATATTGCCCCACTTGTAAACTTCAAAAAGCTAGTGACAGCGAACAGATATCAATATTCATTCTTGTCTGAAGCCTGTATATTCACGTGCGGTGGCCCACCTGATTATTTTAATGGCTTGAGTTTCTTTGTGTTTATTCATTCTGGCACGGAGAACCTGATTATTTGGTTTGATGGCATCTACACAACGCAGTGGACCCCACGTTCCATCAGGAAGTCCCTGTGAAAAATAATCATTGGATTTCATTTTTAATGGTCCAATAAATGTCTATCAATTCAACTGTCTTTGTTGGTCATAAGTGGGCCACACATCATAGGAATTTTCACCGTGGTGTAAATCATAGGAAGAATTTAGGATTTTTAAAGATATTTTCGAGGCATCAGCAAAAACTATTTTCGGGTATCATATGATGCTCAACGTCAACGGCTCAATAGCATGCCCCGATTTCAGTTTGTAAGGCAACGTTTAGGCAATCCAAACCGTTCATTTGATAATACTCACATAGATAGGCCATGTACCAAAAGGACTCAAGATTGTAAGAACCTGCCCATGGAATATATGGCCTTGTTTTGGTTAAATGAGAACCGTTGATGTATTTACTCTCTTAAACTATAAAACTGAGCTTTGATAAGCCACACTCATGTACAATTTCACTAATTGATACGGTTAACGCATGTACAATTTCACTAATTGACATGGTCAACTGACTTTATTGGTGGAAAGTTTTCATTCTTTCTAAAAGATAACACATCCATGGATCACCATCCACCGGATTTTGGTTGATACATTCGTTATTTGTCATCAGTTCGATGAGAGTCCTCGCTCTGATACCAATTGACGCATGGATGAACGTGATGAGGTCAATCACTATCTTCCTTAAGGATAACTACTTCGAATCAACGAAGCTTCTCTAGACACCTCACAAGGAAAAAGTAAGAAAATAAAAATAATATTTAATTAATGATTGAAATAAACGAGTCTACAACCCTTTACATAGGGATACTAAGACTTGGAATGAGTTTCGGAATTAAACTACAACTAAAACTCCATAAATTTCGTAACTTACTATAAATAGTAAATTTACTAGTAAGTGTCCAATGTGGCTTAAGCACGTCTCCTCATTTTTCTAAACAATTTTCATGTTGGGGATGAAGAGTTATAATCAAATTAAAACTTGCTAAAAATAGTGAAAATGGAAATAAATTGGGAATTCGAATGTCGATGTGACCGAATCTTACAAATTCGGCATGTGCAACCTATCATAGCCAGGTTAGTTGGCTAAAGTAGCTCGTCCTACTTCAAAATTACATATGATACGCTGAGTAACTCATTCCAATTTATGAGATATGCCTGTTTTAAGGTTTTGGCACTCCTAATGACTTCTACCTTTCACCTGGTCTTCTCTTATCCATCGTGGACATGAAAGTCTCCATGACCTCTGTACATCAAATATCCACTCCATCCATCAGAATGATACCACTGTCTAGATTCTGTATCCGAGAATCAGGTCGGTCGACTAATCATGTGGGTCACAATAACTGAACAAAGGTACAGTTGGGAAAAATGATCCAAAGTTTTCTAACCCATTCATTCATTGCTCATATCATGGCACGCCTGGTAAGTGGACTGCCTTTGTTTTTGTGGAGTAAGATCTAGACTGTAAGGCCCACCTGATGGGTGGCTAAGATATTTTGGCTGTCTTCCACGCTGGCATATGTGGTGGCGTGTGCATCAGTGGACTTATACACGCGGGTGATCAGTACTGTAGCTATTTGTTTACGGAAATGATCCGAGCACTATAAGTTATATAGTGATCCTACTTGCATTTGGCCACTTGAAAAGCCTAATCGATCGATCTAAGCCGACCACTATCTCTGGCAGAGGTTCCATAAGCTACCATGTAAAAGTTACACTGATTGAATTATTCTAGTCGTGTAATCAACGGCTTATAAAATGGACGGCTAATATTATTTTTGGGAAAATAGGTCCAACCAACAATTGAATCCATCTGTTTGTTGGATTCCATTATGGATTGACTTTGGTAAGACAGAATCAGTTTTACCACGCAATCCTAACCATTCCATCCTTGGCTTGGAAAATGAATGGTTACGAAGAAAATGCTAACTTACGGATGGATGAGATCATCTAATTAATACAATTTTGATATGCTAACCCTTGTAATCTGTACTAAGATACATTAATCGGGCTAAATGCACTATAATTATAGTGCCTTGAGTGATCATCATTCATTTGTTCCTTCCCGCCTGTTTTCGCTCCTATTGCTCTTTCTGTGTGATGGGTAAAGGAACCTATCTCATCCCTCAAAACTACCATAATATTTTTTATCTCCACCCCAGCTGATCACCATCCCTTGTTGATCCAACATTATCCCAACTTACTATCCCTTTTCTGGCCGACACCGACGAAGGAATAGATACGTTGAACCGGACTGTCGTGTGGGCCCCACCGTTGATATAGCTGTCTATCATCTAGGGCCACCTTTGATATGGATTATCCATTATGTGGAGAGATGAAAGGGAGAGAAAAAAAAAAAAAACTTATAGTTATTAGTAACAATAAGGTATAAAGTTACTAATGATAGACTCCAGGAGTTTCAACGCCAGGTTTGGGGTTGAGTACTTGTCAACCAATTAATCATTTAAAAAACCTATGGCAATAGGAAGAGGCCAATGTTTGTAAGCTTAGCATCATAAATGCCATTTTTTTTTTTTCATGTATTGCCCTCTTCTTTTAAGGGAACACAGATCAAACGGTTAGGATCACCTAACTAAAGGGCATCCTTGATGTCATAAGCAATCCATGGTGGGACCTGTTCAATACATGTTTCAAAATCATCATTGCACCTTTATATATATATATATATATATATATATATCTCCTTGATCTTAACGGTCTGTTTTTCATGGTATTCTTGGATGGTTGGAATCATCCGCTCAATGGTGACCTTTTGCATCATGGGCTTTCCTTAGTGGTACGGAACAAATGGACGGTCCAGGTAGACAATTGATTTATATATATATATATATATATATATATATATATATATATATATATATATATATATATATATATATATTGGTAAACGGACCGAGTTTATATCAGCCCATAACGGTTTTGGCTCCATGCTATTATGGCCCACTGCATCGAGTTTTTAAGCCATGGCACTGTACTCAAATCCAGGCTAAAGATGGCTGTATTGGGTTGGGCCTTGGCCCACTTCTCATTGGTCTTTGACTCTCGTATATCATCCCATGATTTTACTCTTGCCCAAGTTCTTTTGGACCCACATAGCTTCCTAGAGTGACAACCGAGGAAGATTATTCCTGCATTTGGTTGGGATGATTTGCCACCGAAGATATCCAATATTTCACTCGTGATTGGGCGCATTCAAACAAGTAATAGAGGGAAAAGCTTTATTCTGGAGTGTGAAGATGCCACAAGATGAGAAAGTAACATGTTTAGAAGTACCGAGGAAAGGCAAGAATCATGTGAGATGCTTCTATATTAAAGAGCCATTGGTGGTAGTAAAAATTCAGTCCTGGACAACCGGTCTAGCTCAAGCTCATCTAAATCTTTTCTGCTAGGTCCTGTTTATGGAACCACTTCTCCAAAAATCTCCTTCAGCAGTGATTCCTCCATCGACTCTGCAATAGAAATATGGAAACCACTTCATCAAAATCTCCTACAGCATTGATTCCTCAGTCAACTCTGTAATAAATATTAGATTAAGTTCACACCTTCTATCTTTGTTAAAATTATATAACTGTATAAAGTTAATTTATTATTGTTTGTATATGATATAATTTAAGCAATATAAATGCATAAGAAACTCATCACCTAAGACAATGTGAGTTTTCTCATTTTTTACAATTTCCATAGTATCATTGTTTATGGTATCAGAGCCTTACGTTTATGGCCAAGATGGAACAGAAAAGGCCTGAGCGGAGGCGAAAGTGATCTAGACCGTCAAAACCTTAAAACGAACATCTTGTAAACCGGAATGAGTTATCTGACGTGCCATATATGATTTTGGGGTACAATGAGCTACTTTAGCCACTCAACCCCCGCCATGCCAGGTTACCGACGCCAAATTTTCAAGATTCCATCTGATTGACAAGTTGGATTTTTGTTTTATTTTCATTTTTACTATTTATAATAAGTATTAGTTTTATTATAACTTCATCCGCTGGGCTTTAGAAGTTGCGTCCAACATGAAAAGTTCTTAGAATAATTAGGAGAATCACATGGTTTGGCCAAATAGGACACGTACTATTTTTGGCTGAAAACCTTGATGGCTAGTAGGAATCACAACCATCATGGTAAGTCACAATTTCTAGGAGTTTTAGTCACAATTTATGGTAAGTCACAATTTCTAGGAGTTTTAGTTGTAGTTTAATTCTGAAACTTCTTCCAAGGTTTAGTATCCCTATTTAAAGGGTTGTAAACTCATTTATTTCAATTATCAATCAATTTATGAATTTCTAGAAATTATTTCTATTTTCTTCTTTTCCTCGTGGATTCAAGGTAGTGTTGTACACGAGTTGAACCGAGTCGAGCTTGTCACAGCTCGACTTGGCTTGGCTCAATCCTCAAGCTTGACTAGCCAGCTCAACTTGGTTTGGTCAGCAATTCAGGCCAATTTGAGTCGAGTTCGAGCATGTGTGACATTTTCTTAAACACATGGAGTGCAACTTCAATTTCTCACAGCTAGGGGTGTACATTGAGTTGAACTGAGTCGAGCTAGCCTCAGCTTAACTCGGTTCGGCCACTAGCTAACTCAGCTTGAACTCGGCCCGACTCGGTCCTTGAGCCTGACTGGCCAACTCGGCTCGGTTCAGTCAGCAGTTCGGGCCAGATCGAGCCGAGTTCCCCTGTGCAGCATTTCCATAAAGTCCTGGACTGCATCTTCAAAATCACATTATATGTAAAACAGAAGCAATGGTTTTACAGGTATTTTATCAAATACCTTTTTAGCAGCATAAAAACAAAGAAAAGAAGGGTATTTGTTCATGTACATAACTTTCTTGCCACTAACCATACTTCATCGAGTTATTTCATCAAACACTTGGTGAGCATCATCAATAGCAAAGTAATCGAGTCACTGAACTGGTTCGATCTGAGTTTGATTCGAGCTGGATTTGATTCGAGTCGAGTCGAGCTGGGGCCAGCTCGAACTCAAAAAATTAGCTCAACTCGGCTCGAACTTAGCTTCAATCCGAGTCAAATCAAGCTTTTTCGAGTCGAGTCGAGCAAGCTAACCGAGCTAGCTTGGTTCTGTACACCTTTACTCACAGTATGCAAAACAGATTACAGGTATTTCATCAAACATTTAATAGGGAGCATCAAAATTAAAATACAAGGGTAGCTTTATCATGTAAAGTTTTTCTTGTAGTGATTTTTTTTCATGTCATACCTTCCTCGCCACTAGTTGATCGTGCGGAGAATGCATGCACCCGAAACAACATTTTGTTGAGTCATTTCATCAAACACTTGGTGAGCAATGTCAATATCAAAATAACTGAGTCACGGAACTGATTCGATCTGAGTTCGATTCGAGTTGAGGTTCGATCTGAGTCGATTCGAGCTCGGACAAGCTCGAACTCAGCTTGAAATTTTTTCGAGCTCCAAAAATCAGGTCAACTTGCCTCGAACTCAATTTCGAACCGAGCATTTTCAAGACAAGTCGAGCGAGTTAACTGAGCTAACTCGGTTTGTGTACAACTCTAATTCGAGGTATTTATGTGAGGAGTCCAGAGAAGCTCTATGGATTCGGAGTAGTTACGGTGCTTGACCTCATCATGTTCATCCTTGCGTCAGCCCTCCAACGTTCAAATTACTCACATTCATCATCTTATTTCTGTTAAACTCGATCACCATAACTATCTCTTATGGCGCACTCAGTTTGCCCTTAAAAGTGTATGATCTTCAAGGATACATTGATGGGTTGCTCTCTTAACCCCCCTTCATCATCTATATATAATGAAAAGGACGGTGAATGTTGGAGCACTCTCAACCCAACCTATGTTGCATGGCACAAACAAGATTAAGTTTTGCTTGGTTGGCATCTTTCCTCCCTTTTTGAAATAGCATTAGCACAAATAGCCAGTCTTAATTTCTCGTGCTCTGTCTAGCCCGTACTTGAGAAACAATATACGTTTCACTCTCGTGCACAAATCATGCAAGTCAAGAAAATTACAAACAATCCAGAAGAGAAATTTATCATGATTATCTTCAACGAACAAAGCAACTCGCCGATTCTCTTGTTGTGGTAAGCTAAGCAATGCCCAAATTTGATTTGTAGGAAGTTATTCTCAATGGTCTCGATACTACCTATTATGCCATTGTCACCACCCTTACGGCAACAATGGAGGATCGATATCTCTACGAATGACTTTCAGTCTCATCTCTTAGTGTTTCAAAATATGCATTGATTGTCAAAATATAATTATTGATACCACGACACCCACAACTAATGTTGCCACTTGCACTTCCAACACCCGACCATCCTCGTATGATAGATCTAACTATGGTCGAGGACACTGTTGATTTAGACCACGACTAACCTTAAAAAATCTGGTTGGTCCAGGCCAAATCTGTGGCCAAAGTAACCAAACCACCAACATTTGTTGGCATCATTTGTTCAATAGTTCCAAGCTCCATCCACTGCTCCCAACACCACCACGTACGGGGCTAACGAGAGTGAACACATTAGCGTAAGTGATGCCCTTACTTCCTTAACTTTCCTTTTGTGTTTGGTGCAGTTAGAGGGTTATGGTGTGGTATCGACTCAAATGTAAATAAGTATATAATTTGGAGTCAACCGCTAACCAAATGAAACCTAAAATATTCAATTGGCTAGAAATTATAGAATCACTCAAGGGTTGGGGAATCACAAGATTCTTTAACTCGAGTGACTCTTACAGTTGGTCTGTGTGGGCGTTGGATCGCGGGTGGATTGCACTCATGGGTGCCTTTTCAGGTTTTGCTATGTATTTGAGGAGTAAGTGTATTATATTTGACTTAGAGTAACCACTACCTAATTATGTAGATTTCTACAGTCATCTAGACCATGTTAAAACCTTAGGAGAAGGGATCATTGGATTCCCTATCTTAAAATTACCATTGGTCTGCGACTAGAAATTCTAGACAAGGGAGCATGTGGTTATAAAGAGGGAAGGTGTTAGGCACCCTCTCTGCTTTTACAAGCTTGCGATCTCTACTTCATATGATTAAATGAAATATTAGGGATTAAGTGGGTTCTAATATACTAATGATGCAAATGTACATACAATGAAGTGATGCGATGAGATGCATACAACAAGCAATGGCACGGGTCAAATAAATCTACTTGACTCACTCACTCGAAGAAACAGTCAATACCTAGTCAATCCAAGTTTTTTATGGGCAAGATCTAGTATACTAGAGAGTCACAGAGTATATATTTATATTGACTAGACCAGCATGGGGGTTTGAGTGGAGAGAATAATGAACGATGCTAATGCAAGTGTGAATAAAACTAATCAAAGTTGGGCAAATGGGTGGACGGGTTTATCACAAGGGTAGACTTGAGTGGCTCGATTGGTGTTTTGGTGGCTCGGGTGGCTGTAAGCTATGCTTGGCTAAGTTGACCTATGATAGAACTCATCTCCTTCAACTCTTGCTTCTCCTTGATGGAGGGATGGAAGTTGGGGAATGGAGGATGTGAGGTGATTTGGTGTGTGGAAGATTACCAGATCCTTTGGAAATAAAATGGGAAGGGGCACTTAGATAGTTTTGGGATGGCGTTTAAGTTATTCTTGAGAAGTTCAAGGGTAAATGAGGCTTTATGGGCTAGGATTGCATGCTGCCACTTAGTGCAATCCAAGCAGTTGGATTAAGGGACAGCGACCATAATTTTGAGCAAATGTAAGGACAGTTCAGAGGTCTTTTCCTCTTCCAGTACATTTGCCAAAGAGCTCAGCTAATGTCACCACTCTACTTAACCTCTCTGTGAAACATGGAAGGGTGTTCACATGGTAGGCGGAACACTTTGTGCTACCGGCCATATGGATCACCTCAATTTTTTGCTGGGGGCACCTAGGGCTAGAGTTGTACACGAGTCGAGTTAGATCAGTTAGCTCACTCGACTCAACTCAAAAAAGCTCAACTTGCCTCGGCTCGAAAATGGATTCGAACTGAGTCGAGCTGGTTTTTAGAGCTTGAAAAAATTTCAAACCAAGTTCAAGCTTTCCCGAGCTCGACTCGACTCGGATCGAATCAGCTCAGTGACTTGGTAATTTTGATATTGATGCTGTTTGTCGAGTGTTTGATTAAATGACTCAATGAAGTGTGATTACCCTCATATATTTGATTTTGATGTTGCTCACCAAATGTTTGTAGAAATACTTGTTATAGTTTTGCATTTTGTGAGAAAATGACGATGCATTCTATGTGTTTGAGAAAATATTACACAAACTTGAACTCGGCTCGAACTAGCCCAAGCTGCTGACCGAACTGAGTCGAGCTAGCCAGACAGGCTCGAGGTTTGAGTCGAGCCAAGTTCGAGCTGGGGTTAGCCATTGGCCGAGTCAAGCCGAGTTGTGCCAAGCTCGACTCGGTTCGACTCGTCTACAACTTTTCTTAGGGTGGTTTATTTCATATAGTTCTCTTAGATTTGTATTATTATGGTCCTAAGCACAATTGGGCTTGAGTATGGGTTTGAACTGGACTTGGTTTTGGGCTTGAAATTAGGCCTGGTTTTGGGTTGACCAGATTAACTGGGTTTGATTGGGTTGACTAACTTGATTGAGTCAACTGGGTTTGACTTGGTTAACAAGGTTTGACTGAGTTTAACAGGGTGCTTTGATTAGCTTATCGGCTCCTGGGTGAGGTGTCTGTAGTCTATGACTGAAAATTCCAAGTAGGGAACTTATTGATAAAAAAAAAGGAATGAGTTAGATATCATTTTCTGTTCATACCCCGTGCGGTCTCTACTTTTATGTGATTTAACAATTTTTTATTCAATAGAATTTCAACATTATTACATTTAGTCGTGCTTTAAAGAGTTTAAGACTCCGAGTAGGGCAAAAATGAAAATAAATGTCACTTAGCCTTATTTCACAAGTTTTAAGACCCTGGGGTAACCAAAAAGAAAAATGAGAATTTTGATAGGGTAGAGAGAGAGAGAGTGTTCAAGAATAAAAATAAAAGAAAAGTGAATATGTGTTGTTGGCGTGTTTAAGATGTGTGGAGCAGAATGTAATCTGAGTTGAGATGTGAGAAGGAAAATGGGAGACTTGTACATACTTTTTTCAAAAATCAGATGGGTTGTGACAGAGTAGGAGAGAATTCTCACCGTTGATTCACGCAAGAGCCCACCCGAATTAGATACTTTTTTCTCAACCATTCAAACTAGATGAAGGCATGTACAACATAAATTGCGTATACACATAACTACACATAACATGAAATGAGTTCTCAATTAGTTATCAAAAGGTCCTAGGAGAAAATTTCTCCACTTCATCCGATGCTTCTTTGGTCAATATTATTGAGCACCAAAATTTGGCTGATTGAACCATTGGTACCATTTTGTTAAAAAATGCCTGGGCCACTAACTAGTGGACTGGCTTATCTCAGGTCTTGAGTTTGTACAAGTGGGGAAAATGGCTCGGTGACCCAAACCATTGATCTTACATGCAACACCATAGATGGACCATGCACCAATAATAATAATAAAACTCCTAATTCAAAAAAAAAAAAAAAAAAAAGAAAAGAGAATATTGATAGGAGAGAGAGAGAGAGAGAGAGAGAGAGAGAGAGAGAGAGAGAGAGAGAGTTCAAGAATAAAAATAAAAGAAAAGTGAATGTGTTAACGTTGCTGGTGCGCTTAAGATGGGCGGAATAGATTGCAATCTGAGTTGAGATGTGAAAAGGAAAATGGGAGATCCGTACTTTTTTCAAAAATCAGATGGGTCATGACAATGTATAGAGAATTCTTACCCTTGATTCACACAGGAGCCCACCCGAATTACATACTTTTTTCTCAACCATTCAAACTAGATGAAGGCCTGTACAACATAAATTGCATATGCACATAACTAGACATTACATGAAATGAGTTCTCGATTGGTTATCAAAAGATCCAGCTCTAGGAGAAAATTTCTCCACTTCATCAGATGCTTCTTTGGTCAATGTTACTGAGCCGATTGAACCATTGGTACCATTTTGTTAAAAAATGCCTGGGCCACTGACTAGTGGACTGACTTATCTCAGATCTTGAGTTTGTACAAGTGGGGAAAATGGATCGGTGACTCAAACCATTGAACTTACAGGCAACAGCATAGATGGACCATGCACCAATAATAATAATAAAACTCCTAAGTCAAAAAAAAAAAAAAAAAGAGAATATTGATAGGAGAGAGAGAGAGAGAGAGAGAGAGAGAGAGAGAGAGAGAGAGAGAGTGTGTGTGTGTGTGTTCAAGAATAAAAATAAAAGTGAATATGTGTTGCTGGCATGCTTAAGATGTGTGGAGTAGAATGCAATTTGAGTTGAGATGTGAGAAGGAAAATGGAAGACCCATACATACTTTTTTCAAAAATCGGATGGGTCATGACAAAGTAGGAGAGAATTCTTACCCTTGATTCATGCAGGAGTCCACCTGAGTTATATACTTTTTTCTCAACCCTTCATTCAAATTAAATGAAGGCCTGTACAACATAAATTGCTTAGACACATAACTACACATAACATGAAATGAGTTCTCAATTGGTTATCAAAAGGTCCAGCTCTAGGAGAAAATTTCTCCACTTCATCAGATGTTTTGTTAAAAAATGCCCAGGCCACTGACTAGTGGACTGACTTATCTTGGGTCTCGAGTTTGTACAAGTGGGGCAAATGGCTTGATGACCCAAACCATTGATCTTACGGGCAACACCATAGATGGACCATGCACCAATAATAATAACAAAACTCCTAATTCAAAAAATAAAAAAATAAAAATAAATCCCATCCATCCACCTTTAGCCTTTTCCCATCAGATGTGAACTATTAATTATTGCTGCAACGGTCTATGCCACCGTAGATGCCCCACTTAGATCATAAAGACACTACTCTTGAACCAACGACCAAAATCTTGGTAAACCTGCACACAATTTCTTTAACCAATGTTGGAAAATTGAGCAAGTTTAATTTAGGCATAGGACCTCCAGCTTGTCCTCAATTAGGATACCAAACCCGATCCCAAGATTACCAACTCCCAGCTCCTCAACGTGGACATTTAAGTAGCCAACCCACCATGTCTAACCTATCGGACAATAAACTTGTACCCACCTGTCAGAGGAACCTTTGAAGCCCACCAAACAAAAGCATTCCAAGCTAAAAAGGATCTTCTCGAAGGAGATAAACGGGTCAAATCTTCCAATCCACAACCGCCAATAGAAGTAAAACCACCAAAAGCCCGAAGAAAACAAGAAAAAATGCGGATGTTATTCAGAAATCGGAAGAAGCATACCATCATCCAACCACTGGCCGACGGCCACCTAGCACCGCACTTTTTATGACCCAGATACCTTGATGCTCTCTGATAGAACCTGCATAAGAAAAAATTGCCAAGTGTCCGTCAACCATCGATTAGCCAAGAATTTGTAGCCTATAATTCTAGCACCCTAGCCTTCGATCAGGAGAGGCAGAGGGAGAGACACAGAGAGATGCCGACAGACCGTTCTAGAGGCTTAGAGAAATCCCAGAAATCTATCAAGCATCTGTCCCCTAAATGAGGAAAGTCTGCCACCTAGGACATCCCGAAGTGACAACACCCTTGCTTAGGTTCTGCCTCATCCAAGCCAGTTACATCAAGACAAGCCAGCCAATTCAAGAATAGAGTCAAGATTAGAGACATCCAACTATCTCTTTCGACCTAAAAATGGTGGTTGACTAACATTTTCTCTTTCTCACATCTCAATCAAGATCAAAACAGTCTATTCTGCATGTTCCATTATATTTAAACCTCTCTGATTGTTTTCTTTTCTTTTCGCTACATTTACTTTATTGCTTTATGTTATTCGGTTGTCTTGCCCATTGTGTTTCAACTTTGTGAAGCAAGGCGAGAATCTGCTTACTTTCCTTTCTTTTTGCCTACCTAGCCCTCTAGTAGGGTTATGTGAAGCATGACTCTATCACTAGCCTCTTCTACAGATATAAAAATTTCCTGAAGGAGGGAGTTATGATTCCTCTCTTACTCACACTACGTGTGATCTTTACTTTAAGGGGCACGTAATTTTTAGAAAAATTTCATGCTAGAACCCACTTTTTTGACCTCTACTAGGCAGGTTTACGACTGTGGCTGACTGTTGAGCATCACCCTGCCAAATCGGCTAGTGGCAACTCCAAACCTTCAAAAATACATTTATGGGCCACTTTGGAAAAGGTATTGCATAACCAAGGAACCCAAAGCGATTTAAACAAATCAAATACACCTAGCCACCATCACCCTCAAACACAACCGCACAAAAGGAGTGAAAGCATTACTGCCACGTTGCCTTATAGCCCACACGTGTCATGAGGGCGTTCATAGCCACTAATTAAAGGGTTAGGATTGTCCCATCAGAAGTTTTTTATAGCATGGTGGTGTTTACACCCGGCCTATCACGGCTAGATTAGATGGCTCGAAAGATGTCACGTGACAACCATATGTACACCACATGGTAAAAACGAACGTCAAAACCAAGCGAGCAGAGGCATGTTGTGTTGGGAAGCATTACAAGCAAGAGTCTCATAAAAGCATCTCTCTACTAAGAATTAAATGCAAAAAATACCTCGTTTCAACACTGAGGACTTGGTATCGATTCCTTAGTGGGGGTGGCTAATAGTGAAGTGTGAACTAATAGTGGGGTGTACTAACAAGACCAAAGCTTCCTATACAACAATGTGAAAACTCTCCACCAAAGCTTCCTATACATGTTACAAGACCAGAGTAGTAAGAGAAGGAGAGTATACATAATCACATTTATATGGAGCACTACACCAAAATCGTCATTTAGGAACGGTTTTAAACCATTCCTAAATGCTTCAGGAACAGTTTAAAACAGCTCTTAAATGAGGTGTTGTAAAAAAACAGGAACGGTACAGAACCGTTTTGGGTACTGTTTCAAATTTTAGAAACAGAATTTTGGGAACGGTTTTAAACTGTTCTAGTTCCAACAGTCAGATTTTACAAACGAAATTTTATAAACAGTTTTAAACCTTGATTAATGTTGCCAACGGTTTTAAACCCATTACTAATACAAACAGAAACTGAAGCTATTTCATCTTCAGCTCCACATGCTCAGCCCCATTATTAATACAAACAGAAACTGAAGCTATTTTCCACCTTCATTGAGAAATAGGACCAGCTCCACTCATCAGGTGGCAAAAACAACAGTGTGGTCTACCTGATGAATGGACCAGCCCCATTATTGGATCTAGGCATACAACCAAGTAATTTCTGATTGAATTTTATGAACAAAGAAAGAATACAGTACCACTTCAGAATCTCATCTGAATTTTGAAGTTGTTTCCACATTCTTTGAAACAGGACTGCCCTGTCCATGCATCAAGGAGCAACATCATCAAACAGAACATGCTGGGGGCCCACCTGATGAATGGAGCACCCCCATTATTGGAACAAGCCAATTATTATGAGTAAAGAAAGAATTTCATGAGCAAAGAAAGAATAATTTCTTACACAGCCTTTTAAAAAAAAAAAAAAATAGAACACGCCTAAACAGAACATTCATTCCCAACTAAAATTTGAAGCTATTTCTGCACATTCTTAAACATGTCATAAGCACACCACTCCTGAGGAAAGAGTTACTAATAGAGAGATATCATCAGAGAGATGAATCTTCACTCCAAAAAACAAAACTACTTCAACCAGAGATGATAAATCAAATGGAAAAAACATAAACAGACCCGCAACCAGTGGTCAGTGGCTGTACATGTTTGGGGGGAAACACAACCCAAACTAGTCAGCAGTCAGGTGGAGGCAGCATCCTTCGACTCCTTGAAGAATTTCGATGATGGAGGAAGTGACAGCTCCACGTAGAGGATTAGAGTACTTCCGGTGGACCGCCTTCAGCTTACTATCCGCTGCAGAAGAATGGAAGTTCACCAAGAGCTTTGTGCAGTCCCTGAGAATAGAGAATAGCATAATTACACAAATGATAGTGACTACCTGAAAACATGAGTCACAAGTGTGGCCCAACTTGATTAAATGGGACCCATTTTAGAATAGGCAGATGACTCTGCATTCAGATGACTCAATCCTACCATTGATTTTTAGCCCTTGTGGGGCCCAACTGAATGACTGGACCTCACCCATTTGCATATATCCACAGCCCTATCATGCATTTCTGCTTCCGTCAGCTCCTTCTGGACTTGCAGTCCACAGTTCTTCTTTGCCCCACCAGAACCTGGGGAATTCAAGATTCCCGTAATAGAGGAAGCAGAAGATCTCTACATTTTTGTTCCTATCGCTCCATTCATCAACTGACACTTGAGACCTGCCAGCATTTCACATGCACGTTCAAAGGATTTCATATACAAATCCGGGCCATATCAGCTTTGTACATGAAGACTTTAGTATACATATAATTACGATCTATAAATCATGTTGAAAGCATAAAGAAGAGCACTACAACAATATGCTCTGTTGTAAGCTATTTTGTAGGAAGAACTCCAATTGAATAACACTCATAACAAATTGAGGTTCTTACGAATATCAAACTCAAAAAGTAATTCATAGATCAGCAGCTATCTTTAAAAATGTAGGATAACTTTCTATTGCCTTTTCTTTTTTATAATTGAAGGACTACCATTCAAATGATACAGTGTAGATACAATATGCAAAGACTTTGATCCCAAAGAATCTGAACTGCCCTAAATGACACATCTGAACTTCTCTAATGCTTTGATCGAGTCATCCAACCAGCCAAAAATTCATTAAAGAATGACTTCACAAGAAGCAGTTCTGTTACCAGCTACTGATCATTTACAAACCCCTGGCCACCATGGTCATGTTTCAGTCATACATGCTAGAAAAATAAAAGACAGTCCCCACCCAATCCTGTCCCAAAATAATAATGAACTAACAGCAACAAAATAGAAGTTCTGCACAGACATAAGCATCACACAACAAAAAGTCGCAAACTTTGGAGCTGCCAAGGACTTCCACAATTAGTTGCTGACAACCATGTATTACTGAAATGCTCCCATGTTCCCAACTCAATCTATTGACATACAGATGCACACCAAGTAAACAAGTTCTTCTTTATGGTTTTCCTACTAAATACCAATGTAGAAGAAGCATGGAATTTTACAGTATAATCATCAGAGGAAGAGCTATCCGAGTGAAACTTACAATGAGTCCAGCATATACAAAAAGTTGTCTGAATAAGAAAGGTTGCTCGAAGGAAGAACTGGCGGCCTTCCAGCCATCCTCAAATATGCTGCTGCTGCAATTGTTGGTGCCTGCATATATAAAATACATTTTACAGCATTATATTGTCAATTATCAAATAAAATCAGACCATAAAATTCTGGCAGATGTGCTTTATTCATGATGGAATTATTCAGCTATTTGCCAAAGAGAAAGTGCACCAGCATTGCATGGGAATCAAGATCCCTACGCACCAAACGTTCATAAAGATTTAATATTTTTCAATGAGAAGAACATGTCAAACATACCTTTCCAAGAATGCGAGCAATTTGCTTCTCTCTCACTTGCTTTGATTGGTAAAGATCTTGACCATATGAGAGCAAATAGGCATCTGATCAGAAATGATGGAAGACATCAAGGTATCACATTATGTATAGAAAGGGCGAGTTATTAAAATGACATCAGATCCAAATCTAACACAACTTAGGAGAACCAAAAAGAAATTGTTGGGAGAAGAGCTATGATGATGATATCAATCTAAACGGGATAAAGGATCAAGCTACCATAACTTTTTAGGAAATTGGGTTTTTAAGAATTTGTAAAATAATGTCTACTTCAATTTTGAATTCGAAATTCTCATTAATCAATTAATCACACCTAAATCTCATTGTTGAACAGTATGAACTTGTACCAAGACACATGAGAGGGTTTTTCCATATCTTCTTTCCAGGGAAACAGATGCATTTATCCTTCCTTTTTTCCCACTACAACACAACACAGTTACCAATTGGGTACGCCAGATCTTTATATCTAATATTGCAATTTATTATTATGTATGAAAATATCAACCAAGCTTGTGCTTCCGCCTTTAGCTTGTGCTTCCGCCTTATTCGTCGAGTGTTTCTGCAAATGATAAATCAATATCAATCATTATATACCAACAAAACTATATATAATCTAGGACAGTGCATATGTAAATATATACATGTTTACCGGCACTTTTGTAGGACGCCCCTAAATCGTAAGATTTTACTACACTACCACAAAAGCGGTCAAAAACTACGGATAAAATTCGTAGCCATAGAGCTCATAGCTACTGAAAATCCGTAGCCATGGAGCAAATCTTTCTCATCAAAAAAAAAAAAAGGTGACCCTCATGTATCCTAGATTTTTTTATTTTTTTATTTTTTTTTAATTTTTTTTTACAGTACCAGTCTATGTAGCTAACATACCTTGGTTAATGTCAATGATCTCCTTGTTGCAAAAATCAGAAATGTTCAGAAGATCCAAACTGCAAAAATCCCATAGCCTTGACAATGGCACTAATTAATGGTATCTTGTTCTTGTGGACTTAAATGGCCAGGATCCATGTCCACACTTCGGGTCTCCTACATTAAGTGTGCATCAAGAGCATCAGTATATTGAGCAGCCAAAACCCTGGAGTTATGACAACTATGAAAAGAAAGTCATTACATGCATGGTCATCCATTTGGGAAGAAACTAAAAACTCCTGGTCAGGCGTTGATGCTGCAAGTCAAAGACAGAGACAATCCCTTAGTCCTAGAAATTTCAAATATTCTTCCCAGGTTAAACACTGCCTTGCAACTCCTCCTTTGTATCCACCAGATAGAACTTACTATCCTCCGGAAATTCAGAAGCAAGGCTATAGGAGCACTTCTTCATGTCATTCCTTTTTGTACAAATCCGCGGGAAGATCCTAAGGGCATAAAATGAAATTTATTAGTTTCACTTTCACATAAAGCATATCCCATGAAATATCCTGTGCATATACAGTGAAGATAATTGAGTACTCGCACGAATCAGGACGATTGTACTAGGTAAACCTAGTGCCCTGAAGTTAGAAAGACATTGACTTCCAAAAGAATCCATAAAGCTACCAGATTCACCTCCCTCATACAAAGAGCTTCCTGATGTTACAAAAGCGATAAGATTGGCAGCTTGAGCAGGAAAGAAAAACCCATGAGTTAAGAGCCCAAAGAAAGGCAAAGTGAAAGTTTCTAAATACTTCAAAGAGTCTTAGAAAGATCAAATGCCTTCACCATTTCCATGCATGACCACTACTCCCTATGAGGTGGTTCCAGAATCTTGCGAAGACAAATTCAAAGTTTAGAACTAATTATGATTGAATGAGATGTAGACAAAAAGGAAAATAAAAATTACTTTAAAAACAAATATATATATATATATATATATATATATATATATATATATATATATATATATATATATATATATATATATATAATTTCAAAATAAAACAACAAAACAAAATCATAAGAAATAACAAGATCCAACCCTCAATTGGGACACACCAACAAAACAGTAGAAAGAACAATGTGTAACATAACTCTAGTACGGGCCATTTCAAATCAGGAACGGCTTAGAGCCGTTTCTGAACCAAATTCGCTGCCATACCAGTTTGACGATTTTGGTGTAGCGGAGGATCAAGAAAATTTGTACAAAATTGCACAACTAGCCATCCAAATCTTTTGTGCTGTCAAACTATGCCAATGCCTCTCCGAGTCTACAAAAATAGTACAAAACAAAGAGTTGAGTTCTGAGCCATCACCAATCCAAATAAAAATATAAAACTTTTCAACTCGATGTTTATCCTTCATCCATCATGGATACTTGGCATAATTTATCCTATCCACTTTTGTCCAACATTGTACTGCAACAAGTCTAGATCAATTAGCTAGTTTAGTTTCCAGTTCTGTCCAGTGCATCATTACAACAAGTTGGTTTATATTAGTTAAATATCCACAATGTTGTTGTCGAATCTCTTCCAAATCCCCGCGTACTCAGTGATTTTTCGATCACGTTCTGTGGACCAAAATCACGACCATCTTACGATTGTTCAGGTTTAGAAGATCATGGTTCAGTCCACAACTATCTTGTATGCCTATGTTGTCGATTACCTATTCTGCTTATATACTTTTGTATACCAATTATACTGAATCTATGTTCATATTAATAAAATTGGTATTTAGCCTTTAAATTCTTATTTTACCTTTTTATATTATTTTTTTGCACAAACGTAATCAAGCTATCACCATTATAATAAAAGTTCTTATATTCAAAGTTTTAAAAAATAATAATAAAAATAATAAATAAAATAAAAATAAAAAATCTAAAAGACTAACCCTTTCATTCATAAATTGGTTGAGCCGTCAGGCAAATATTTACATATCTGGTATTAATTTAATTATTTTGGTGCCATGGGTCACAAGGTGTCTGATTTAATTTAAGTTGAATATAACTTTAGCATGTTCAATACACAACCGCAGATGCATAAATGAAAGAGCGCGGATCCTCTGCTTCCCGGAGGCAGGAACTCCCTGCCTCCAGCATTTTCATTGGTCAACGTCACTATAAGTGCCATGTTATCAGATATTTTTAATATATTAAAAAAAAGTACATTTAATAAAAAGTATAACGGAGACGTTAAACGGAAGTGGTTTGCACGCTGAGTAAATCAGTATGATAAGTCTGTGGAGCCCACTGGCATTCGTGCATTGTATCAACTCCATCCATCTCTTTTATAGTCTAATTTTAGGGTTTTAAAACAAAAATTATTCATATCCAAAGATCAAGTGGACCACACCAACTGAAACAGTGTGAATTGAATTCTACTGTTGAAAAGTTGTTGGGGGCCCACAGAAGTTTTATATCAAGATGATATTTGTTTTTTCCATTCATCCATGTATTTGTGATCTTATGAATAGTTTGGATGAAAAATAAACACCATTGGGGGCTTAGAAACATTTCAATGGTGAAAATCAATACTTCCACTATTTCCTTTGGTATGGTCTACTTGAGCTTTTGATATACTTTAGTTTTGGGCTCAACCCCTAAAATGATCTGAAAAAACAGATGGACAGCGTGGATAAACCACATGAATTCACAGTGGGCCCAACAAAATTAACTCAGTACGATATGACTCGGTACGCAATCTGATTTCACGGATTTCCTGCCAAAGCCTTTTGTAATAAGATCTTGCACAAGGATTCCAGATGGGCCCACTGCGACGTTTATGATAAATCCAACCCGTTCATCCATTTTTAGATATCATTTTAGGACATAATACCAAAACTAAGGTATATACAAAACTCAAATGGGCCACACGAGAGGAAACAGTGGGGATTTAGTGTCCACCGTTAAAATATTTATATGGCCACAAAAGTTTTGCGTCGGTCTAATATTTTGGTGTTTTCACTTCATCCTAGTAAAAATGACCTTATAAACAGTTTGGATGGCATATAAAGATCAAGATGCCTAGGAAGGTTTCAACGGTAGGAATTTCTTTCTCCATATTTCATCTTATATGGCCTAGTTGAGTTTTTTATCAACCTAATTTTTGGTTACATGTTTTAAAATGAGCTCTAAAAATAGATAAATGGATTGGAATTCTTATAAACATCACGGTGGACCCCACCATACATCCTAACACTAGAACTTCATGCAAAAGGCTTTCCCCAGTGAATCCGGGTCCACGGTTTCCATTGGAAACGGACTGGCTACTCCCCTATCACTCAGTGCTATGTGGGCCCACCATGATGTATGTGTTTCATCCATGCTGTCCATTTATTTTTCTAAATCATTTTATGGTCTGAGACCAAAAATGAGGTATAACCCGATCTCAAGTGGACCACATTACATGAAACAGTGTTGAATGAACGTTGACCATTAAAAACTTTTTGGGGGCCATAAAAGTTTTGGATCAAGTTCATCCTTGTTTTTTCCATTCATATGGGTCTTTATGACCAAACCAACAGATTGGATGTCAAATAAATAGTATGGTGGGCCTTAGGAGGACTTTAATGATGGATATCCAATCACCATTGTTTTCCTGTGGTGTGGTCCATATGAGATTTATATCTATCTCATTTTTGGGATCAACCCCTAAAATAATATGTAAAAATAGATTAATTGAAAGGATGAAACACATAAATCATGATGAGGCCCACAGAGTACCGACCACCACCACCACTGGGCTGGTGGTAAGGGGAGTAGTCAATTCGCTTTCATTTCCGTTTGGGATTCAGTGCCACATTGGGCAGTGAGACTCGCTACTGAAGTGATGTCACCTATTTATATGAGTTTCACTATGATGTATGTTTTGTATCCACATCGTCCATCCAGTTGGAGAGATCATTTTAGGGCATGAGCCAAAGAATGAATCAGATCCAAACCTCGAGTGGACCCCACCACAAAAAACAATGGAGAGAGTCACACCTACCATTTATTACGACTGAATCTAATTCAAACCTCGTCACTTTGTCTACTGAACCCCGTCACTTTATACTGCAACCCCGTCACTTTATCTACTGAACCCTGTCACTTTGTTTTGCAACCTCATCACTTTGTCTAGTGAACCACATCACTTTGTACTGCAACCCCATCACTTTGTCTACTGAACCCCGTCACTTTGTACTGCAACCCCATCACTTTGTCTACTGAACTCCGTCACTTTGTACTGTAACATCGTCACTTTATCTACTGTACCCCGTCACTTTGTGTTATAACCTCATCACTTTGTCTACTAAACCTCGTCACTTTGTACTGCAACCTTGTCATTTTGTCTACTATATCCCGTCACTTTGTACTACAACTCCGTCACTTTGTCTACTGAACCCCGTCACTTTATACTACAACCTCGTCATTTTATGCTGCAACCCTGTCACTTTGTGCTGCGACCCGGTCACTTTATCTACTAAACCCTGTCACTTTGTACTGTAACCTCCTCACTTTGTCTATTGAACCCCATCACTTTGTACTGCAACCTCGTCACTTTGTCAAATGAACCCATCACTTTGTCTATTAAAACCCCGTCATTTTATTTGACAAGCCGCTACTTTATCTAGTGAAATCCTCTCACTTTGCACAGTAGCATTGTCACTTTGTCTAGTTGAACCAAGTCATTTTATTCGAAAACTCGTCATTTTATCAAGCAAAACCCTATTTTCCGAGAATCTGTAACTTTATCTAATGGAACCCTATTTTCTTTGTCTCGTTTAACCTTTTTACTTTGTTTAGTGGAATCATGTTGCTTTGTCGAGCAACCTCATCACTTTATGTAATATAACTCTGTCACTTCGTCTAATAACCTCGTCACTTTGTCCAATGAATCCCATCATTTTGTCGGTGGCCCCACATGATTTAAGGCCCACGTTAAATTGTGCCCTATATAATGTAAGTTAGAGGTGGGCATCGAGTCGATTCAAACCGAGTTAGGGCCAATCCAACTCGATTCAGTTTTGAAATAGGCCTGACCCGAACTCGACCTGACTCGATACGGAGTCCAACATGCCTAACCCAATCCAAGTCCAGGTCTGTCCTAGACTAATTCGGATTGAATCTGACCTAATCACAAGTACCGATTCAGGTCAAGTCTTAAAATAATATGAGAAAACGGATGAATGGAGTAAATATACAACGCATAGATCAAGGTGGGCCCATGGTGAGGATCCTACGGACATCACTCATCTTGGGCCGCAACTAATATTCCTTGCTAATCAAGGAGATTTTGTAAATATATTTTTTTATCTTATAAAATTATCATGAGATGACATGACCTAATCAAATTTTAGAATAAAGAAATTAGAGGTGGATTAGCTACTGACACATTGAGTAGCTAGACTCGCTATTAAAGTGACACCACTAAGTTCTATGGGGCCCACCATGATGTGCGTGTTGCATCCACATTGCACATCCATTTGGAGAGATCATTTTAGGGCATGATCAAAAGAATGAAGTAGATCCAAAGCTGGAGTGAACCCCACCATAGAAAATAGTGAGGAGAGTGACGTCCACCATTGAAGCCTTCCTAAGGTCCACCATGATTTTTATTTGAGATATAACCTGTTCATAAGTTAACACAAATATTAAAGAAGCGGAAACACAAATATCAACTTGATCTTAAACTTTTGTGGCCCTTAGAAGTTTTTAATGGTGAGCGTACTCTCTTCATGGTTTTTTGTGGTGGGGTCCATCGAGTTTTGGATCTGATTCATTCTTTAGCTCATGCCTTAAAATGGTCTCTCCAAATGAATGGACAGTGTGGATACAAAACATACATCATGGTGGGACCGACATAACTACGTGATGTCACTTTAGTAGTGAGTCTCGCTACTCAACCTGTGTATTGAATCCCTAAATAAAAACTTAAATAAAAATCATAGTGGACCTTAAGTTAACATAGACATTAAAGAAGGGAAAACACAAATATCAGCTTGATGGAAAACTTTTGTGACCCTTTGAAGTTTTTAATGGCGGGCATGACTCTCTCCACTGTTTCTGTGTTCGGGTCCACTCGAGTTTTGGATCCAATTCATTTTATGGCTCATGCCCTAAAATGATCTCTCTAAATGGATGGACGGTGTGGATACAAAACATACATCATGGTCGGTCCCACATAATTAGGTGACATCACTTTAGTAGCAGTCTCGCTACTGAATCCTCAAATAGAAGGTAGCTGATTATGGGAACGGATTGGCTACTCCCCCTGCCACCGGCCTGGTGGCTGGTGGTTATCCATTTTTACATATAATTTTAATGCTTTATCCAAAAAATTAGAGGTATATAAATCTCATATGGACCACACCACATGAAAACAATGGTGATTGGATATCCATCATTAAAGTCCTCCTAAGGCCCACCGTACTGTTTATTTGACATCCAATATGTTGGTTTGGTCATAAAGACCCAGATGAAGGGAAAAAACAAAGATCAACTTGATCCAAAACTTTTATGGCCCCGAAAAAGTTTTTAATGGTCAACATTCATTCAACACTGTTTCATATAATGTGGTCCACAAATAAATGGACGGCATGGATGAAACACATACATCATGGTGGGCCCACATAGCACCGAGTGGCAGGGGAGTAGCCAGTCCATTTCCAATGGAAACCGTGGATGCGATTCACCGGGGAAAGCCTTTTGCATGAAGTTCCAGCGTTGTGATGTATGGTGGGGTCCACTGTGATGTTTATAAGAACTCCAATCCATTCATCCATTTTTAGAGCTCATTTTGTGATATGTAACCAAAAATTAGGATGATAAAAAACTCAACTGGGCCATACAAGATGAAACAGTGGAGAAAGAAATTCCGACCGTTGAAACCTTCCTAGGCGTCTTGATGTTTATATGCCATCCAAACTGTTTATGAGGTCATTTTTACTAGGATGAAGTAAAAACACCAAAATATTAGACCGATGCAAAACTTTTGTGGCCATATAAATATTTCAACGGTGGACACTAAATTCCCACTGTTTCATCTCGTGTAGCCCATTTGAGTTCTCTATACACCTTAGTTTTAGTATTATGTACTAAAATGATATCAAAAAATGGATGAACGAGTTGGATTTATAACAAACATCACAGTTGGCCCATCCAGAATACTTGTGCAGGTTATGCAAAAGGCTTTGGCAGGAAATCCGCGTCCCCGTTAGACACGTGAAATCGGGTTGCTTAGCGAGTCTTATCTTACTGAGTAAACTCTGTTGGGCCCACTGTGAATTCATGTGGTTTATCCACGCCATCCATCTGTTTTTTCAGATCATTTTAAGGGTTGAGCCCAAAACTGAAGTATATCAAAAGCTCAAGTAGACCATACCAAAGGAAACAGTGGAAGTATTGATTTCACCATTGGAATGTTTCTAAGCCCCCAATGATGTTTATTTTTCATCCAAACTTCTCATAAGATCACAAAGACATGGATGAATGGAGAAAACAAATATCATCTTGATATAAAACTTTTGTGAGCCCCCAATAACTTTTCAACAGTAAAATTCAATTCACACTGTTTTAAGTGGTGTGCACTTGATCTTTGGATATGATTAATTTTTGTTTTAAAACCCTAAAATTAGATGATAAAAGAGATAAATGGAATTGATACAATGCAGGAATGCCGGTGTGCTCCACGGAGTTTACACTTCACGCTTACCATACTGATTTACTCAGCACGCAACCCGCTTCCGTTTAACGACTCTGTTATACTTCTTATTAAATGTACTTTTTTAATATATTTAAAAAATCTAATGACATGGCACTTATTGTGACGTTGACCAATGAAAACGCTGGAGGCAGGGAGTTCCTGTGGGAGGAAGAGGATCCGCACTCTAAATGAAATCAGGCGCATGTATACCGCGTCTTTGAATTGAATAACATGTACTCATAAACCATGGACACCACGGTGGCACACGTAAAAGCTGAGGAAACACATCATCTGGCCGAGACCACGCAAATTCCTTTTCACGGTGGACAAGATCTTGGTCCAATTGGGCCCACCTTGGATGCACCTTTCAACAAGATATCACGCAAAGGAAGATCCTACCCATCATATACCTTTGGCCATTTCGAGCCATTGCCATATTTCTTTCTCTAACGATCTCTGTTTACATTCTGCGAGTGGAAAGGAAAGGATTGTCTCCTCAGGGAGATATCTGGGCCATCATCAATCTACTACGCTGCCCGGCCCATCAACGGTTGGATTACCAATCCCTGGGCTCCATTTGTAAAAACTAGGGACCCGAGTATACAGTACACGCCCACAGCTAAGGACCAGAGAATCCTTCCTTCCCACATCATCTGGCCCGTTCATCTGTTAGGGCACGCAATCACATGTCAACAATCAGACTGGCCCACTCTCCAAACTTGTCCAAGAAACATAGATCGTTAAGAGAATGAAAAACGGTCCATGTTCAACATATAGTTATGCCCCATCCGACAGTTGGATGACTTGCCAGATTTCTGGGTCATGGCATGCTCCCAGCATGGCCCATTGGATGAACGGCCAGGATCGCACCAACGTATGCGTCCATCTCACGCGACTAAGTACACTTAGATTCCCCGAAGTTTAAATATTGAAATTTATGTGCATCGCAAGAAATGATCCTTTATTGACGTTGCATGGGAGTTTGAATGAAGTTGACTACGTTGAATCGTTTGAAACCCCATTGAGTGCGCGGTCGGTCCTTGGGCTCATTGCAGTGGTGTTTGAGATGAACGATCCAAGCCATTGAATGTTTGGACTGCCTTGACCCAAAAATCAATCTAGTTTTTCCTCTGGTGGGCCATACTTGTCGATGAACGATCCAATGGCTCGCATTCAATGGGTATATGAGTATCTTTAAACTACTCATGTACGTTGAATGGAACAGTTAACAAGTGTTTCTGAGCCGTCCATTCTTCATGTGCAACAGTAGCCCACTTGATAATTGCATTTCAAACAAGCCGGGTCAGGCCATTCATCTTGCCCCAGGCCCAGGCCCGTTCCTTGAGCCATATAGGAGAGGGCCTAGATCTCGCACACATTCAGCACACGTGTCCACTCGAATACCATTATCGATTCTTCGGGAAAAAAATATATTTGATCACGTGCATTGCACGATACAAGCACTACCGAGTATAAAAACAACAACGGCATGTGCAGGGAAAGATCTTCTCAAGATCTGAAATAGGAAGGCAAAAAAAATGAAATCGGATTGTGTACTGAGTTACTCAGTACGCTCTTATCGCACTGAGTAAACTCAGTTGGGCCCACTGCGAATGCATGTGGTTTATCCACGCCGTCCATTCGTTTTTCTAGATTATTTTATAGGTTCAACCCAAAATTTATGCATATACAAAGCTCAAGTGGGCCATACCACTGGAAAAAGTGGAACTATTGATTTCAACCGTTGAAAACTTTCTATGGCCCCAAATGATGTTTATTTGTCATCCAACCTGTTCATAAGATAAGAAAGACATGGATGAAGGGAAGAAACAAATATCAGCTTGATCTAAAACTTCTGTTGTCCCCGAGAAATTTTCAATGGTAGATGTTTAATTCACACTATTTCCGGTGGTGTGTTCCATTTGAGGTTCTTATATATTCCATTTTTTTGGTGAAGCCCTAAAATTATGTGTTAAAATAGATGGACGGAGTGGATATAATGTATGAATGACACTGGGGCCCACGGATTTTACTCAGTACGCTTACCGTACTGAGTTACTCAGTACACAATCCGCTTCCCAGCTGGAACAGGGATACTCACCATTTAAAACTTTACTGTGGGGACCACTTGTATATTCTATCTGAGACAAGATGCATCCAGAAAGGATGACTGGATACAAAACAAAACAGGCCACTCTAAAATTCACGTGGGCTAAAACACTTGACTTTTGAGGTGTAAGGCATGATTTTACATGTTGTGACTGACCTTTGGTCGGCCAGATTTTTGTTGGCCATGGAGAATGGGAAGGGAGAAAATGATGGACGGATTAGATATCATTAAAACATTACACTGGACCCCACGAGGTGGAGAGCGGATTGCATGTGCCCCCGCACAGAGATATATACCTGTGCCTGGGGCTGTGTGGGTCCCGCATAGATGTTCATGACAAATCCAATCCGTCCATATGTTTTTGAAGACCAAAATAATACACCATACGTGAGAATCCAGGCAGATATAAAACTCAGGTGGGCCACCAAAAACGAAACATTGTGAACAGAAATGTCCACCGTTGAAACATTTCTGGAGTTGACCATGATGTTTATATTCCATCCAAACCGTTCATATGGTTAGTTTCACTCAGATAAACCATAGGAACAAATTTTATTCTGATAAAAAACTTCTTACACCCCCAGGTGTTCAATCCCCACTGTTTGATGCGGCATGCCCCACATGAGTTTTTGATATGAATGATTTTTATATTCTCATCCTACTGTGGTCTTTAAAAAAATATGGACGGAGTGGATTTGTACCTCTATGGGCCACACACAGCCCCGGCCAAAGGTATATCTCTGTGCCCGGCCCGGGAAACATGCAATCCGCTCTCCACGAGTTGATTTGTATGTTAATCTTAACATAGAAATGTCTCTACTGGATCCGGCAAAAAAAGAAAAAAGATTCCAACTATCTATCCATAAATGCGCCTCCTCAACCCCACACTCCTTACTACTCTCTCTCTCTCTCTCTCTCTCTCTCTCTCTCTCTCTCTCTCTCTCTCTCTCTCTCTCTCTCTCTCTCTCATCTTTGAAGAAGAAGAAGGAGATGGAGAGATATTCAGCATCTCATAATCATAGAGTTCTGCTCCTCTATCATATCTTCATTTTGGTATTGTTCTCAATCTCCGTGTCAGCATCGAGGCTTCTCTTTCAGTCGGACATTGACCAAGTTTACAGACGAAATCTACTCGCCAATGGCCTCGGCTCCACTCCTCCCATGGGGTATCTCTCTCTCTCTCTCTCTCTCTCTCTCTCTCTCTCTCTCTCTCTCTCTCAAACACAGGTTTTCATAGAGCGTGGGCCCACATTCCTGTCTCAGACAGTCGGATGTCACACATGTAACAGTTCCTGGCCATTCGTTAGGTTGTGCATACTGTCAACATACAAGAACTGTCTATCAAAACTGTAGTCTGTCCAAACCCAGACCGAACTCCATCATGGGCCTAATCCTGGCCCGTGATGATTATCAATGCCCCATGTCCCATTAAAACCCATTAGGTCCGGTCGGCTCTTGATAGGGCTGTCTTCATAACTACATTTTGATAAGATGATCCAAACCGTCCTCTTAGTGGTATACATAATGTACTTACAAGATCGTTCCTGAAAGATAGGCCAGTCACTCGTGTTTAGAACCATCTGATTGCTGTGATTTTTGGTCAATAACAGGATAAGAAAAGATTAGATATAATGGATGGTTCAGATTCAACTTTCTTTATGGGAAAGTTTCCATGCACTTTAGCCCACTGGATTATTACTCCTCATTTAATGGATCATAGGTGACGTGGCTGCTGGTCAGTGCTGAAAAAGCTACGTGAGCCCCACCATGTATGTGTTTTATCCATGCCGTCCATTCATTTAATTTGCCTGTTTATTTTAGGGCATGAGCATGAACTTTAGGTAGATCCAAATCTCAAGCGGATCGGAAACAATGTTGATTTAACACTCACCGTTAAAAACTTCGTAGGGCCCACTGTAACGTTTATTTGCTATGTCACACGGACGTGGACGGAGGGAAAACACAGATATTAGCTTGATTCATAACTTTTGTCGCCTCTAACAAGTTTTTAATGGTATGGTATTCAATCACCACTGTTTACTGTGGTGCAGTGCACCTGAGATTTGAGTCTGCCCCAATTTTGGGCACCTGCCCTAAAAGGAGGGGTGAAAATGAATGGACGGCGTGGATAAAACACAGGTGGGCCATAGAGCTTTTCCAGCACCGATGTAGCTACTGGAGGTATCATTACCGAATCTTGAATCCGTATTTAACGGACGCGGATTGCGGTAACGGTAATCCGTCCGGGAAGGGCTCTGTGGGGGCCATATTGATGTAAGTGCTTTATCCATGCCATTTATCGCTTTTCTCGGATCATTTTAAAGTGCGTTCATAAAAATGAAGCAGGTCAACAGCTCTAGTGGACCGCACCAAAGGAAGCTGCAGTGATAATGACACCCACCGTTGAAGCCTTTCTAAGGGCCACCGTGATGTTTTCTTATCATCCAACCTATTCATAAGATCATGTAGCCGTGGATGAAGTCCAAATATATATATATATATATATATATATATATATATATATATATATATATATATATATATATATATATATATATCAGCTTGATCTGAAACCTCTCCAGCGAAAGTTTTTAATGGTGGACGTTCAATCCCAACTTTGTAGTCCACTTAAGCCTTGTACCCGTCTCATTTTTTGAATCATTCTTAAAATGATATGAGAAAAACTATTAACGGCGCGGATAAAATAATTACATCACGGTGGGCCCCACAGAGCCCTTTCTGGACCGATTACCGTCCGGGCGGGGGTAGGACGCAATCCACGTCCGTATCTAACGGACTTGGCGAATGACTTGGATCTCTGACACAGATGCCATCCACGGTGGGAGCCAGTCAACCCTTGCCAGCTGTCCTAGGGCCCTCGACTCACCCAGGACGGTGCATCCCTTACAGTGGGGCCCACCTTGATGTATGTATTCTATATCCACGCCGTCAACCGTTTCTCCGTATCATTTTAGGTATTATCCCAAAAATGAAGCCGATCCGATTATTAAGTGGACCATACCATAGGAAACATTGGTGATTGACCATTAATGGGCCACAAAAGTTTTGGATCAAGCTGATATTTGTTTTTCTCTTAATCAATGCTTATGCGATTAGATGGCAAATAAACACCGGAAAACATTAAGGTGCGCCCTAAGAAGTTTTCAATGGTAAGCGTTCAATCATCACCTTTTTCTATGGTATGATCCACCTTATAAGTGGATCTACTTTATTTTTGGAGATAATACACTAAAATGATATGGAAAAATGGATGGATGGCGTGGATACAGAATATATACATCAAGGTGGGCCCCACCGTAAGTGCTGCACCGTCTTGGATGAATCCGGGGGTATCACCTAATCCGCTACCCTTTGGGCTTTGGGTTAGACTCCCGTTCTAGTTCGAAACCATTTTGAAAATTACGGTGACCGATCCAGCTTACATGTGACACTCATTTGGGCTATCCAGACCATTCAAATTGTGGGCCACGTGTTGGATAGACCATAGCTTTAAAATCATATTGATCTACCAACCCTACCGTGCGAATCGCTGTCTATCAATTGAATGGTTGAAAGTACAATAGTGAGTAGTTCAAATTCCAAAGGCATGCTGTAATCTTCTCAATGTAATTTTTGGGTTATGTCCATCCATAGTTGGGTCAGAAATTGAACGGTCTGATTGCCATTCAACAATGCCATGTGATCGATTGAAGAATCACGCCCATTTTAGAAGAGAACCTATCATCTATGAAAACGGTAGACCACTTGGAATCAGTTGGCCGCCCATACATGTGTGGCCCACCTAGCAACGGGTTCCACCTGATCTAAAGAACAGAAATAATTGAGATGGAGCTTAAAGATAAAGTTAGCAGTCCCAAGCAGTGGTAAACTATCACAGGAGTCAATGTACACTGTCAGTTCACCACCACCTTTAAGTTATGGTATGTCATCCTCCATAAATGTGGCACATGTTCACAAAAAATAAAAAAATAAAAAATGTTAACCCTTTGATTTCCGTGGTTGATTTGAAAACATTGACCATATAAATCGTAGCCGTTCATCTTCGGATTGGACACTTACTCCACTCATCTTGCTACATAAGATATTGTGCTTAGATTCATTGGATCGATCATATTTCAGGTGGAACAGTTGGAATCATTTCCGGTGCAAGATTGATGAGAAAACAATCAAAGAAACTGGTTAGTATAAATTACTCCAAACTCAACTCAAACTTGAAAAGCACCCGAGTTTAAGTTGACTCAGTTGAGTTCAATAAAGGCTTAAGAAAACCGAGTTGACTGGACTCATCTGAGTCGACTCGACTCGGTGAGTATGATTTTGAACTTATTATCTTTATTTCAGTGATATTTGTTTAACTATTCCAATTTGGTCTCTTAACAGCTGATGCATTGGTGTCCACTGGCCTTGCAAAGCTTGGATATCACTATGTTAATATAGGTATATTGTTTTGCAACTCAATTTTTATATGTGCACAAGAAATACTATGGAGAATGGATGATCCGGACCATCTATCTTGAGTATCACATCGTAGATGACCCAATGAGAAAAAATTAATTAATCTGAGATCCTCACCAACCATATAAAAGTGAATTAAAAAGCATACTCCATATCTCAAAGCATATGCATGGGTAGTGCGAATCACCAATAAGTGAGATTTTTGTCATGTGGGCCATTCTTAGTTGATCTTTTAGATGAACGGTCTAGATCATTGCATGGTGCACCAATAAGTGAGATTTTTGTCATGTGGGCCATCCTTAGTTGATCTTTTAGATGACCGGTCTGGATCATCACATGGTGCACCAATAAGTGAGATTTTTATCATGTGGGCTATCCTTAGTTGATCTTCTAGATGAATGGTCTGGATCATCACATGGTGGGGTAGAAGGTACCAAGCGTTGCTTTAACTAAGAATAGCTGATTATGTTTGTGATTATCGTTTATTAGATGATTGCTGGGCCGAATCAAATCGCGACTTGAAGGTTTGCTCTTCATCAGATTTGAATTTTTTTTATTTATTTTTAATTAGTAAGAAATGGACAGTCCAAGGATCAATAAATTGCCACCCCCAAAACATTGGATTTTGATTTCAGGGAAATTTAGTCTCCAAACAGTCGACATTTCCATCTGGGATTAAAGCTCTTGCAGATTATGTACATGGCAAAGGGCTTAAGCTAGGAATCTACTCGGATGCTGGGTGATTGCCTAACGTTTCAAATTATTTTTATTCATTAGATGGGTTCATGCATTGCACACGTGTACTAAATTCACACCATTCATCTCTTGGGCCTATCCTATTGGGGAATATCAACCACTAGTTGGACATTCTCCTACTGTCAATTTACAATCAAGGAGTCCACTGGTCAGTAAGTGGGGCCATATTCTAACAAGTTTGGTTTTCATCGTACAGACCATCTACATTGGGGCCCAATAGGTAAATGGTCTGGATCATATAACTCACCACCATATTATAGAGAATATGAATTGCACGTTAACTAACTCCCCGCAATGGACTGAAACTGACAGGTATTCCACATGCAGTGGGACAATGCCAGGATCCCTTGGCCATGAAGAGCAAGATGCTCAGACCTTTGCTTCATGGGTATGGATCTGAGCACACCTTTCTTTCTAGGGTTCTTGATACACACACGTATGAGACTTGTACTTTCCATCAGGTGACCTACAATGTTTAGATCTTGTGGCCAAAAATCGGGCCACTTAGCACCTCTGGTGGGCCACATCATATCAAAACGAATTAATTAGCAGGGTAAAAAGTTTTAACCAATAATATACTCTCAATGTTGTGGCTCTGTTAAAGAGAAATTGTGAGATTTTTTTTAGATAAAAAATTTTAGTCATTGCAAGAAACTATTCACATACAATCCATGCAAAGCAAAATCACAAAAAGGGTCAAACTAAAAACTAAAAGTTGAAATATACGGACAAAATAATAATAATAATAATAATAAGATGAGATAGAAAGATTTATATAATTTAGTAATATGACTATAAGACAATAACATGGAGTTTTCTTTTTTACTAAAATAATATAAATTAATAATAAATTACTTACTTTTCTTTCGTACTCTTCTAATATATGAGTAGTCATTAAGAGATTTTAAGAACATACATACCTGCATATGTTCCTCTTATGTAGACAACATAATAAGAAAGAGAATTTGCTCAAACTGTAAGAAACTAAGCTTCACATGTGCACATATACATGAATATAGTACTTGGGACATTTACTTTCTCCACTTCTAGGCTAGAACATTGATCTAAAAATAGCTTACAACAAATATAGAAGTGAGTTTAACTTAATTAGGATCATGTATATTGAAGCAGTGCTGAAATATTTCAACAAAATCATCTTAAGTTATTTAGACGTTTTTGTTCTGTTTGTTTTTAAATACAATCATCTTAAAAATCTAATTAATGGTACTCAAATCATTCATTACCAAATTTTTAGTTAAATGAGTTTTCATTACTGTAAAACTATCTCTACTAATGCTTACAACTTTGTTATTGCATACAGTAATAAGATAACAGAACAATAATTATCATAGCTACAAATATAAGCACAATAATTTCCCTCACATCTCTAAAATTTGAAGCTTATAATGAGGGAATCAAATTGCTTGTATGAAGATGTTGGTGCCTACTTTAAACCATAAAGTGATGTGTTCAACTGATAAAATAGATTTTCTTAAAAATAAATATAAATATAAATAAAAAATAAAAAATTTAAGTTGAGTCAAATAAATTTCATCATCAAGATTTTCATGTAAAAATGAGTTTTTATATCTAATTGCTCTAATTCCAAATTAAGGAATAATGTCATGCACAACACAATATGAATAATACTCAAATGAACAATTGAAGAAAAGATTTAGTTGAAGTCAATATCTAATTTTTTAATAATATCCTTTTATCACAAATCGAGTTTTGTATCTTTCAACATTTTTATAAGAGTCTTCTTTTAACCTGTAATTCCATTTGCAACTAATAGTATTTTTTTTTATAGATAATTTAATAAATTCTCTAGTTTTGTCTTCATATAGAGCTTCATTCTTCTCATTTATGGACATTTTCAAGTGATTAGCATTCATAATTTGTATCCATTTGTTTCATATTCATAGTCAAGAATAATACACTTTTCAAATATCGCATCCAACGTAATCTTTTACTCTTTGAAAACGCACATGTAAGTGTCACAACTAAAACTATAAAGTACGGATTTTTCAAACCATACATCTTCATTGATTTACAATTTAGTGTGGTTATAAGAGACCAAGTAGCAAAATGTATTAATAGCATCTATTTAAAAATACCGCTCAAGCCTAACCAAACTCGGCACGCTCCTAACACGATCCATAAATGTACAATTCATCTATTTAACTACTCCATTCTTTTATAGAATATTGAGAATATCTAATACCTCTTAATAACATGCCTACTAAAAAAATATTAAATTCATTCAGGATATGCTCAATTTCGTTATTGGTTCACAGATGCTTAATTTTATTTTTCTTATCATTTTTTAAAAATAATTTAAACGTGATAAAATAAGTAGAAGCATTAATCTTTCTTTTGAACATGTAAATTCATAATATTCTAAGAAATTGTCAATAAAAGAAATAAATACTTTGAACCTTCCAAAAATTTAATAAGATCATCTATAGTCTTAGAATGAATTACATTTAAAATATCCATACTTCCAGCAATTATAAAAGAAATTAAATGAGCTCTACAAATCTTTTCAAAGAAAAAATCCTCATAAAAATCTGAATTGTAAAATAAATTTCGATTAAGAAATACATTGTTTTCTCATATGGCATAGTAACATACTCTGTTACAACATTAACAACAATACCATCACCAATCACAGTATCTCCAATAAACTAATATAAGCCACTTATCAACTCTTCCTTCACAAATATCATTGCTTCTTTTATTTTTTTAATAGATCATTTTTATCTAAAAAACTTATAGCCATCTTTACCAAACATTTCACATTGACAAGAGACTATTTTACAAGTTTAGGTCTAAACTACATATTAAAACTGTAGATATGATACCATCAAACACAGTGATTCTGACATTCCCAGTTCGTAAAATTTTACAAGTATTATCATTACCCATGTAAATTGTGTTGTCGTCACATAACCAATATGTGTAGAAACAATCCTTATATGTTGTATATATAAATAAGAGCCCAAATCCAAAATCATTTTATGATTTAAATTCTTTAGGAATTACAAATAACAACATTTTTCTATTCTTAGTTGAGTCTTTCTCATTTAGGCTTTTCTAGAGAAAGCCTTTGAATCTAATGCTTGATAATGCAAAATAAGTTTGAATTTTTTTTTAATTTTTCTTCTCGAGCTTGTGATTTTTACACAAGTAACCATTTTTGCAATAATTCTAACACTTTATTATTTTATGCATTTTTTACTTAGCTCTCGTTAGAACTCTCCCACTGATACCTTTGTCAGTAAATTTTCATCTGACCATCACAACATTACCAAAAGATTACTCATGTGTTTTTATGAGACTATTCAATAAGCAATGTGGACAAAACTAACACTATATTGAAATTTGAACTTTTATTAAGATTAATAATCAAACCAACCAACGAATTTATTATATTAAAGAGAGAGAGAGAGAGAGAGAGAGAGAGAGAGGAAGAAGAAGAAGAAGAAGATAGAAATGCAACTTTTTCTTCATCATCAATCTCTATATGAATTGCCACTGATCTGCTAATCAAAGTTTAAACATATTAAAGATTTCTTGCTAAAAATATCATTTTTTTTTCTTTTTTAAAGTTATAAAACTGTTGTTAAAGAAAAATCTTATTTAACATTAATTTTTCTTCGTACATAATTCATAATTTATTTCACAAGCCTTTACTAGTGGTTTGATAGGATTTATTGAATAAAACTAAATTCCAGTACGATAAAAAGATTGACCATAGTTAATTGATTTTTATCCTAAAAGTCTCATCTTTCATTTATACATATTTCTTTTCTTCTCATTTGATTGCATTTGCATAGCCATCTTTCACCAACACTACAATAATCGTTAATTTTCACAACATGTAATTAGATTCATTAAACTTCGACACCTAAAATTAATATGGTCGAACTCAATCCAACACCAATATTTTTCCTACATTTAAATGCTTCTCCACTTTTAATTTTGATACCAATTGTTACAGAAAAACACATGCACACAATCAATGCAAATAAAGTAAAACCATAAAAAATAGTCATATTAAAATTCAAAAGCTAAAATGAAACAAAAAATAAGAGGTATAAAAATTTATATAGTTTGACAATATGGATGCGTAAATGCAACAACCATATAAAGCTTTCTTCTTCCATAAAATATGAGAAATTAAGAATACATGGCGTCTCTCTCTCTCTCTCTCTCTCTCTCTCTCTCTCTCTCTCATTATATAGAGAATAATTTATAAAGAAAATACTCCAAACAGATCACCTCTTTCTACATGTTCTTGTGTATGGACAATATAACAGGAGTGGGTAATTGCTTAAAGCATCAGAGATTACATTCATACGCATGAAAGAGATGAATGGGAAACATATCATGCATTCCAACGTCTCGACATCTCACAATTACCTCATCGATGCTTATCAGCTTCATTTAGAGGTAAATAGGTGTATTTCAAATCCAAGTGGCTACTTTTTGCATTTGGTAGCTCAGGATTTGAAGGTAAATAAAGTAAGAGGTATTTTAAATACACACTTTTAATGTGTTTTGAAAATTTCAACAAAATATTGTGATTTTGATGTAATTCAAATGAAATGTCTTTTAAAAAAAAAAAAAAAATTCCTTTTTAGAGATAAGAGCTACACGTGTAGCAAAGGTGTCACTAGGTTACTAATTCATTGTACATGTGGCATATTAATGATATTCGAAACAATTTAATTATCAATTGCAGCATGAAAATTAAATTATAATAGAATGATTCAAACCATCCAAACATTGGGCATCTAAATGGACGGTTAAAAAAAAAATAATGAGTCGCTCGTTTATGATCCTTATGTTTGTGGCCCACCTAAAACTTAAAATTTTCTTATTTTTTTGGTCAACGTATATATTCCAATGTACTTATTAAAATCATTCTATCAAATATAATATATGGATATTAATTTGGAATGTAAAAGTTGATTTAGTTCATCAAATTCGGGTCCTGTAAATATGCTACAGAATTCCAATGCATTCCAAATACAAGGCAACAAAATATTTGGATATCCGTATGTTTCAACTAATTAAACACAATTAAGTATTCATAATCACTTTGAGTCTAATGTAATTGTGCTTTGGATTCCAATGCATTCCAAATCCAACCTCACAAACGGGCCCTAAGCATCTTTCCCAACCTTATGGAAAGCTTAGATCTCTCGTTCTAGTTTCGTATTTGCTCGAGCATCTCAGTATGAATGTTTAGGGCTCTGCACACGTGGGATTCATAAACCGCCATGATTTCAAAGGGAAGATGATCTATGAAGAGACAATGGCCATGCGGATCGATGCAAAGACGCTTGGAAAGGAGATTCATGGCGCATGTGCACACGTGTGATGGATCCAGGCCATTCATCAGATGGCGACCACTGTAACATAGCTTGTTCGTAGAATACGCCAGCCAATTCACCAGGCAGGCTACATTGGCGGGTTCATGGTGGGACCCATCTGATGATTGGCCAGGATCTTGCATGCGTATGCCACATTGGCAACTTCTTGTCTTGATGATTGCCACGTCATCTACACGTAAGCAATCTAATTCAATCATTAACACATTTCTTTCGGTAACTGTTATGGCCAATTCAGGTAAGGCCTCCAACGGTCCATCTGATCTGGCTCAATCCCAGCTGTTGATTGGTGATGGCCCACTAATGGAAGAAATCTAACACTAATGCTTTGAGACTTTCAGGGAATAGATTATTTGAAGTATGATAACTGTTTCAACGACGGTTCTAGGCCAACAGTACGGTAATCTCAGCCTCTCATTCAATCATCTGTCTAGATTAATTCAGATGAACTTGTTATTCACTTTGATTTTTTATTTTATTTTACTTTATTTATTTTCTATAGATATCCAGTAATGACTCGAGCTCTGATGAAGGCAGGCCGTCCAATCTTTTTCTCTATGTGCGAATGGTAATTACATCTCAGCTTAGACTCTGGTGATTGCTCACCACTGTTGTTCTAAAAGGTTGTGATCCTACAATCCAGACACTCCAAATTGCCCAGCTGGTAATGTATGGAGCATGATGCAAAAAATCACACCAATATTCAAATGATCTTAACCATCCAATTCTTGCATACCACATGGATGGTTGAGATAAAATGATCAGTGATCCATATTCATCAGGCTGAATCGAGATGGGTGAGTAACCATTGTGAGTTTTGGGTTATGCTCTATTCACTCTAGGGTATATGATTTGATGGCCTGGATCACCCTACACGTATGCATCCTGCATGGTGGATGAGGTACCATCACTCATGAAAAATGGTGATGATTTCACAGCCCAGCCCTTATTTCTAAATTTCTTTCCACATTCATATGTTGGATTGATCTGTTTTCAACCGTTGATCAGGGGGGACTTGCACCCAGCTCTGTGGGGAGCTAAAGTTGGAAACAGTTGGAGAACTACTAATGATATATCTGATAACTGGGAAAGGTAAAAATCATTTGAAATGCTTAATTAGGTTGATTTTCCTTATCTTAATCATATGTATTATATTATAATTAAAATCATTAAATGGTTATGGGTTTCATAGCATGGTCACTATTGCTGACATGAATGAAGTATATGCAAGGTTCGCACGGCCCGGCGGTTGGAACGGTTAGTGTTCTTTGTTTATACTTACTACCCAATTATGAAAAATTAATATCTAATAAGTTTGTATTAATTTCTAGTTTCTACTTATATGGTCCTTTGAGTCCTTGGATTTTACTATAAGAATTCAAATCCAAAATTTTCATTCCCTAAGATTTTCAGTTTATAAATAGTGTTTGGTAGCACAAATTTTAATAAATGGAATTCAAAATTTTGAATACTTGACTGTGGGATCTACCGTGATATATGTGCCTTACATCGGTGTTGTCCATCCATCTTGACAGCTCATGCGAGGGCATGATCACAAATAAGAAAATCCAAATCTCAGGTGGACCAAACCACAAGAAGCAGTGGTGATTGACCATTAAAATTTTCTTGTGGGCCACAAAGTTTTGGATTAAGCTGACATTTGTATGGTCCTTTTATTCGTTTCCGTGTGACCTTATCAACAGGTTGGATTGCAAATAAACGTTCCTTTTGCCCCCGAGAAGTTTTTAATGGTGGATATTCAATCACCATTGTTTCTTATGGTGTGGTCCGCCTAAGATTTAGATCTGCTTCATTTTTTGAATTATGCACTAAAATGAGCTGTCAAAACGTTTGGATGTCATGGATGTAAGCACATACATCACGGTGGGCCCCACGGTCAGGATCCACCCAAGCTGCCCAAAAAAGGTCCCCTCGATTTGGAATCCACCAAACTCGAGGGTGCCAAATACGACTTCGATTAAAAATCCAGGATTGAATTTCCTTAATGCCCAAAATCCATGCTACCAAACAACCATAAAGTTTTTTTGTTTTTTTCAATTAGGATGCGTTTGGATGTAGCCCAAATCATAATTGGCTTCGATGTTTGAGGTGGATTCCCAATTGGGGCACCATGAAAAGTAGGAATCACATTCTAAGCAATTTGGTTTTCTTCTTTTATTTTCCACCCCAAATCAATTTCAAATTGGCAGAAAAGCAACATGGTGCATCCAAACGGGCCCACAAATCAGATAATCCAATGGGACGTGGGTTTTGATTAAGCGTTGAATTAGTGTTGTAGCATTGATTTGCTTTGTGGGTTGTGTGTGATTAGATCCAGACATGCTTGAAGTGGGAAACGGTGGGATGACAAAAGACGAATATATAGTTCACTTCAGCTTATGGGCCATTTCCAAGGTATGGCATACGTGTTTTTCATGTCACGTACGTAGGAGTGCGTGTGCATGCATTACCATCCTCCTCCTCTTATTTTATTAAAACATAGCATACTTCTTGCAGGCTCCCCTTCTCTTAGGATGTGATGTACGTAATATGACTCAGGACACCATGGAGATTATTAGCAACGAAGAGGTCATTGCTGTCAACCAAGGTTAATCAATAACTTCATATCAAAATGGTTCTTTTGAACGGCAGGGATTCAATGATGGGCTACATCATATGTTTGGTTCAGATTGTTGGTGGTTCTATTTTCCATAAACAATCTTTACCATCCATTTGATGGGCTACTGATTGGATGGTTATGATTGTCCGATCTAGGTGATTTTGCATGGTGACCTTTTTGTGGACGTCCCAGATTGATTGATGGGAGTGACCACTATTCCCTGTACACCGAGGAGCACCATACGCTCGCTTCGGATCACCGTAGTTTGTCACCACACGATGGACGAATATCACATTGAGCACTTGGTTAGGGTCATCTTGTGAATTTTGGTCTATGGCCATTCATGTTGTGGCCCACCAAATCAATATTGCATTTTTGCATGAGGCCCATCTATTTCTCCTATGAATGGTTTTGATCTCTTATTCATTGATCTAAAGGTGAGAGTTTTGTGGCTTGATTGTGATTGTGGTGCAGATCCTCTTGGTGTTCAAGCAAAGAAGACTAGGATGGAAGGAGATGTTGAGGTATAAATACGTCTAATATTAGATCTGGGCCATCCACTAGGATGGGAACATCTTGGATAGGCCATTGCACAAAAACCAGATTGATTCAATGATCCGAACCGTATAAAAAATCGCCTACAGTGTTCATCAATTGTACGGCCAATACGACTTTAATAAATATACAAATTTTTACATCCGAATAATAAACCTTAGAGGCAACTTTTTTCATGGCTCAGATTATCCGATCAACATAGTTTTGGGCAATGACGTGCCCAAACTCAATAGGTGGCCGTCCATTTGTAATGGACGGTTTGGAACTATGACAAGTGGAGTTATATATACACACACACACACACACACACACACTAGAAAGAGCCAAGCCTGTGGTGGGGTAGAAGATTTCTCATGAATGGCCCAGCTTGTAAAATTCTGACCCTTCAGCTAAAGGACTATAAGTCCGTAGTTGGATGACTAGGATCTTCCAATCTGGATCCCTTTCCATCAGGGGTCCCATCAGATCGGTGGTCTAGAAAGCTAAACCATGGCCCACACAAAGTCCATGGATGGATGTGATGTACCAATATGAACGAGTGTATGGGGGTATTCCCCTATCCATTGCGGGGTCCACCAGATCACTGGTTTGGAATGGATGAGAGATAATAAGGACACCTGTCCTAAATAACATGTTTTAGCTTTTGCTGTCTATGAAGTAGAAATTGCCACTGAATCATTTAACGGTTACAGATTTGGGCGGGCCCACTCACAGGCAATCGGACGGTTGTCCTCTTAGTGAATCGGAGTTTTCATGTGGGACGTATTACAGCTTATTGGGATGACATAGGTCTCCCTCCGAATACAGTGGTCCAAGCAAGGGATCTTTGGCAGGTATTATCATATACTCGTACATGCATACATACATACATATGGAATGATAGGTTCGAGCTGTGTGGGCCCCACTGTGATGTGTGAGTGCCGTAGGCCTAGGTGTCAAAATCCAGCTTGGTCCATTACTCAGGTGGGACACACCAAAGGAAACAATGGCGAAATGGGTAAGGAGAAGCTGACCGTAGAAACTTCCAGATGGAACGTGGGTTCCACCGGGTTGTATATATGTCATCCAAACCATTCATCAGGTGAACCACACCTTGCTTAAAGGATACCCCAAGAATCATGCCATTCAAAAACTCAGGTGGACCACAACCATTGAATGTATATAGATCATAGGCATGATTTTATATAGTTCCTTTGTTGTGTGTCTAACGTGAGTTTTGGATCGGAACGATTCTTAATTTGCATGTATTGAGGATTCTACATATACATCATGGGTGGGCCCCATCACATGTGCCACAAGATTTTTGGCCATAAATTAATCTGGTCCGCTCAGCAGGTGGGCCCCAACACTGTAAACAGGTGGGTGGTTAGAAAATTCACTCTAGTTTTCCACAGCAGTACATTCGATTTCTAAACTGTGGCCCACCTGAGTAGTGGACCGCCCGTTCTCAACATGTGGGGCCCATGGTTCAGGACCATTGCTGTGATGAACCCTACCGTCTTGTCTTTGGAGTATTTCTCGCCGTCCATGGAATTGTCGTCTAAACGCCTCACTTGGGTTTGACATGCAGCATGCGACATTGACGCAGACGTTCAAAAATGCATGGACGGATACGATGGTGCCTCATTCATGCAAGATGTACGTGTTGACGCCTATTTCCTAAATTCCACCGACAGATGCAGTGGTGGCGATCTGATCATGATCGTCCACTTTGTTTTATCACATAACTGAAATAAATCGAACCGTTCATCTGATGGACCTGGTGACAGATTGGCAAGCGTATAAATATCTCATTGGATGGTCGATCGTCACTCTTTTGTCCGTTGAATGTCCTTCCAATGGATGGTTAGGGATGAAAATGACCAGCCGTCCTCATTTGTGTGATTTTATTGAGTCGCCCAGTAATATTATGACTCATCAGGTGGAGATTTTGGATTTTTTGGAAAGTCCGGGTGGGGCCCACATGTGGTCATGGTTGGACGATGAGAAAATTTTCAACTTATGGGCAATTGGGACTTACCACTGATGGACCACGATTTGAAAAATCATGGTAGCCAGATGATCCTGATCATTGAGTGGTGGTATGAAAACAGATGGCCAGGAACTAAAATAGTGGACCGTCAAAATGGAACAGGAAAATGTCTACTAAATCAAGTGTTCAGTTAGCATAATTTTGCGACCGAGGAGAATCCATAGACGTAGAAACCAGCAGAATGGACGGTTCAGATAATCCGACCATGTATGAATGTATGCCACATCCAGACTCTAGAAGGAGAATGATGTGGTTTGGTGCATCCTGGAAAATGGACGGTTAACATTGTAGGGATGATTCTGACTATGTGATTGATGGCCATCAATGGAGGGTCAAAGCTCCAAATTAATTAAAATAATAATAAGGCAATTAATCAGAGATTAGGATAGTTCAATCAATCTGATTTTTACGCCTTTCCCCATCACATGGACGGTTCAGATTGAGACACGCATGCCACATGCAGAGTAGCTGTGTATATATACGGATCTTTGTGCTCCATCATTAATTAATGATGGTATGGTATTGAATCATGATTCAGGACTGTTCAGTTCAATCAAAAGGGAATGACTAGAGGCACTGGCGAGTGGATCCAACGGACCACATTTGCCATGTGGGATCCATCGGGTTGGATCCAGATCCAGATCGTAGGATCCGAACAGTAATAAGGGTGGATCTGGGTGGATCATAATCAGATCTACTTCATCGTCTTAAGCGGCCGGCATTACTGATGGTTTGGGTCATCCCGGGAACCTGACGGATCCGGTCCATTCAGACCCGGGTTACGGGTACATGCAGTTGGGGACGCGGTTTAGCTGCCACCCCGAACCTCGATCTAGCCAGGCTGGTGCGACCCTGACCGTGTGGCCCATTTCAATACATACGTTGTATATCCACACCGTCCATCCGTTTTTAAAGATTATTTTTCGATGCAGTCCCAAAAATGAAGAAGATAAGAATCTCAGGATTACCACACCATAGGAAACAGTGGTCATTGAATGCTTGACATTAAAAATTCCCGGGATCCATCCTAATGTTTATTTCCCATCCAGCTTGTTGATAAAATCACACAGGCCGGGATGAAGAGAAAACACACATATAAACTCATCCAAAACTTTTGTGGCCCCATAAGCTTTTAATGGTGGGGATTCAATTCATACTTTAAGGTCCACCTGCGATGTGTATCTGCTTCAATTTTAGGTGCTTAGCTCTAAAATCAGCTGACAAACGGATGGACGGCGTGGATATACAATTAATACCTACATCAAGGTAGGTCCCACGGCCAGGTTCGCACCCACCTGGCTGGATCCGGGGTCGCAGTTGACCCACGGTTCATGCAGTTGAGGGTTTCGTTGGGTCTATGTTCGCAGGGTCGGATCGGGGCCAACCTTAAGAAAGACAGGAGCAAAGGTGGTTGGGCATGTAGATTTAAATACGGTAGATATGCTCACATAAATCATTCCTATAGAGAAGTTCAAGTTTTGTGCAACTTCTCTGAGCTTGGTGATGGCATAAAAGGAGGATGGAGTATACACGAGAAGCTGTGATGTGATACAGAGATAAGAGAAGAGATTAAGAAGCCACACAGTTGAAGATTGAAGACATGGTGGAGATTGTTGAAAATAGATGTCTTAAATCTGTTTTCACCGCGCTGCTCGACCAGTCGAAACCCGCTCGACTCGAAGTCCAACAACAGTGTTTCTAAAAATCCCAAAGTCTTCGACCAATCGAGTGACAGGCTCGGCCAGTCGAAGGTTACGCAGATGGTGCGTGGATTCTGCACGGACTGCGTAAATTGAGACGGTTTCAGAGAGGTGCGTAAGTGGAGTTTCCTAAACTATAAATAGGAGTCCCTAGGACTTTTCTAAGAAATGTTAAGGCTTTCTAAAGCGGTTCCAAAGGTTCTTAAAAGGGTTCTAGGGTTTCTAAAGGGTGTAGCAAGGGTGAGATTCAAGGTTGTTTGAATCGAGTAAGTCCATTCTCTTTGTAATTTATATTTTCATAGTGGAATTCTGTCGCTTTGTGCCGTGGTTTTTTCCCGAAATGGTTTTCCACGTTAAATCTTTGTGTTCTCTTGTATTTGCTTGGTGCTATTGAATTGCTATCCTAAATCCATATCTATGTGATTCCACAACACAAATCCCTAAAGAAAAACCACAATTGCCTGTGACTGAAGTTAATCATAAATTGCCACGACCCTACCAGATTTAAATTATAGAAAAGCCAACCATTGTTTATGGTTTTAAGTCTCAAACTAGTTTGAAACAACTCGAGTCAACTTGGACCTAGTTGAACTCAACATGGATGATATACCGTGAGTGACTCATGCCGAGTTGGGTGAGTTATTACAAACTCGAGTAATATGGCTTAATCTGGCAAGCTTGCAGCCCGAGTGACTCATCTGGCCAAGAATATGTGTGTTTTCAATATGGCCAGTGGGGCCATGTTGGGCAATCAGACCGTTAGTAAGCCGTGACCTACATATTGACCGCTAAAAAGAGAGAAATAGCAAAGATGAAAAATAAGCATGTATGTTGCTGAATTCTCTTCTCGACGTCATATGAGTCATTCAAGGACACAATGTGCTCTACGAATAAAACTCTAAGTGTCGACACCATTATCTCAACCCTTCAAGGGAAGGCTATGAGAAAGTTTAACGTCGACATGGGAATATCTTCTGAGGCTATTTATAAGGGGTAGGAATTCTAAACAAGGTACGGGTTCTTTAGGTTTGAGGTCCAAATCCAAGGGCAAAGGTAAAGGAAAGGTAAAGTGCTAGAATTGTGAGATGGAAGAATATGTGAAGAAGGATTGTACAAATCCTAAATCTAAGAGAGAAGATTCCGAGGCTTTATATAAGGAGGCCAATGCTGCCACATCGGATGGATCGGTAGATGTAATGGTGATGTTTTGTCCGTGTCTACATCAGACGGCCATATGATGATCGTAAAGACGAGTGGATGTTAGACACAGGGCATCTTTTCACATGACTCCTCATCGAAGTTGGTTCATCATCACAGAGAGTGCAATGGTGGATATGTATTTATGAGCAATGACATTGCCTGTAATGTTGTGGTCATTGGATCGATGTGCATCAAGATGTATGATGGGGTAGAGCGTACCTTGACTAATCTCAGGGCATGTTCTTGATTTGAAGAAGAATCTGATTTCTCTTGGTGTACTTGAGGCAATGGGCTGTAAATTCACAGGTATTAATGGTACTCTTAAAGTATCTAAGAGGGTACAAGTAATCATGAAAGCGCAACGACTCGGTAACATGTATAGGTTGATCGGGAGCACTTCAAAAGGTGGAGCTGCAGTGGATGTAGCGGATTTCACCTCTGCATGTGTGTGGCATGTTGGGCATGGCCACATGAGCGGGCAGGGCAGGAAGGCTGAGACGCGTGGACAGGGATACAGAGCAGGTGGAGCAGCCACCTGTGAGAAGAATCACACGGCATGATCGCAGGATATCGGCGAGGTACATGGACGACTCCAATATCGCAGGGGATTTATCTTCTATTCAGATGGCTCTAGGTGAGCCTGGTGCTGAGAAGTGAAAGGTGACTATGGGCGATGTGATGGATTCATTGTACCAGATCGACATATGGGAGCGGGTGGAGCTTCCAGTGGGCCGGAGAGCAGTTGGATGCAGGTGGATCTTCAGGAGGATACAACATAGATACAGGGCGAGGTTGGTAGCGAAGGGTTATGCTCAGAGAGAAGGGATCGGCTTCTTAGAGATATTCGCGCCGACGGTATAGCAGGTGTCTATTAGATCCGTGATTGGCGCTGGTTGGCCAATGTGATCTTGAGCTGGAAGGATGGATGTGGAGTCTGCACTTCTGTATGGAAAATTGGAAGAGCAGTTCTTCATGAAGCAACCAGAGCGGTTCGAAGTTCAAGGGGCTGAGAAAAAGAGTTTTCAGGAGGTCATGGTACAACCTGTCACCTAGGTAGTGGTTTGATTCCTTCATGGTGAATCAGGAATTGTATGCTGATGACATGTAGATCGCTAATTATGACATGTCTAAAATCAATTTATTGAAGACTCAATTAAGTGAGACATTTAGGATGAAGGATCGGGGTTGCAAAGATGGTTCTCAGCATTGAGATTGGAAGAGGAGCAGGTTTTGGTTATCTCAGCAAAATACCTTATGTAGGTATTGACCAAATATGAGATGACCATGTAAAGTCGGAAAGCGTTCCTTACGCGTCTCTCCTCAAAGTTTTCTTCAAGACATGTCCCAAAACAAATGAGGAAAAGAAAGATATATCTCATGAGCCTTATTCAAATGCAATTGGTAGTGTATGTCATGGTCTCGTGTCACGCCCCAAACTTGAAAATCAGACTCACAAAATTCCCGATCGCCGAATCCAATAGTGCCGATAGCCTCCGTAGTACCTTATTTTTAGCTCCTAGCATCCATACACTAGATTCCAATCCTTGGATCCTACAAGGAGGATTTTTTTTTTCCAATGTACATTTAACTCGTAATAAGCATAACCACAAGTTTACCCAAATCATAAAGGAAACATCATCATCACATATCCACTAATATAAACATTTGAATACAATATTGAAAGGGAAATACATATATCGAAATCAAAGCTCTAGAAATTAACTACATGCTCCAAGCTCAATGCTGCTACAACCTAACGCCACCTGCACGCATCTATCGTGTATAAGCTTATAGAAAGCTTAGAGAGTGGTGAAAGTGTATGCACAAGATAAGTACCGAGTATGCAATATAATGCCATAAATCATATAATATCGAAATAGGTGGAAATACTGACAAGATCATGAATCATATGATATTAGAGTAAGCAGAGGTATACTGATAAGTCCATGAGTGCCATCAACCGTACCAAGGCTATGTGATGCAAGGCATGAATGCTGACGGCCATATCAATGTAAAAACATGGCAACCTAAAATATTACATGCTGTGGATGCAATGAATATGTGGTGCAAATGAAATGAACAAGCTGAAGTGAATTCGGGATGATAGTACGTAGTATCGCAGGCTATGGGGTCCATCACAAGGGACTTCTGTCCAAACCAGTCTCATACCTAAATTTGGATTGTCAGACTCAATGTGGTAAACTCCTGATCTCAGGTTAGTTGTGCGCCCCAACCGAAATCCTGATCATTGCGAAGGTACACGTAGCAAATAGTTACGCACCGCCAGCCCAAGTGAATAGTGAATGAATAAATGAGTATGCAACTCTGCTCAATAAGTCCACATATCAAGACCGTACATCTCTGGGATCAACGTGGTCTAGTACACTCCAAGTCGGCTACCGCCCCCGCGCGTAACCAAATGAGTGGAAAAGACCTCACTACCCATCTGTCAATAGTATACCAATGCCAACTCCAACCATCGATAACGGACCCATTTGGGAGCTAGTCAAACTCGGCTATCTTGTTCCCCCATCACTTAGGCGGATAAGGCTACACCCCTCCCAACCAACCACGACACGGTGGGAGACGCGCCTCCTAGTATTCGGCCCTGTGCACTCATGTATCCACTCGATCTAGACGTTGGGGCGTCACCGGCCTCGGAGGTTTAGGAATTTTCACCCACGGACATCCAAAGTGCCTAGATGCTCAAACCAAATATTTTCGATATCCCATTTGGTCATCCACGACATGTCCGTGGAGGTTACAACCCCGATGTCGCTAAGGCGTACAAGTAATCACAATCACACAATGCAATATGCATGAGTCATGTAATCAAATCATACATCAATCCTATGCATACCGTGAGCTCATGTGGGATAACTCTACCTATCAGGGAGTCTCAAAACCATCTGTACTATGACGTATGCAAGGGTCAATCACATTTCATAATAAATATGTAGATGATGCATATAGGCATGTATCATAATGCTATGTCACACATACTCATAATCGGTATCAATAACCAACAGCATCAACAATCGGCCTTGACAATGTGGACATTTAACCAACATTGCCCCCAAGGAATGGCCCACATAGAGCCTAATATATAGTGGACCCATGGCCTCACAGAAGGGCCTAATATACAGCACCATGGGCCCTCACTCAAGAGCTTAATACACATCACGATGGGCCTCTCACATGGGCCTAATATACATCACAATGGACTCCATCGTCTGCTCCTCAAATGCATCATAATGGGCCTCATCACATAGGCCTCATATTCATCACATTAGGCCTTAAACACAGTCGCATATACATCACAAAGGTCTCAACAATTGGCCTTCACAATCGAAATCGGCCTTGACAATCAAAATTGGCCTCGACAATCGAAATCGGCCTATACAATCGGCCTCGATACTCGACCTTGACAATTGGAATTGGCCTCAACAATCTAATCGACCTTGATACTCGCCTCAACAATCGAATTGACACTCGATACTCACCAACAATCAAAATCAACCTATACAATCGGCCTCGATAAATCGAATCGGCCTATATAATTAGCCTCGACAAATCGAATCGGCCTCGATACTCGCCCGACAATCAAAATCGGTCTTGATAATCGGAATCGGCCTTAACAATCGAAATCGACCTCGATAATCGGCCTCGACAAATCGGAATCGGCCTCGATAATCGAAATCGGCCTCGACAATCAGATTCGGCCTATCAAAAGGCCTAAGGGAAGGTCACAATGTGGACATTTAACCATCATTGCCCATCAATGTGGACATTTAACCAACATTGCTCCCAAGAAGTGGTCCGCATAGAGCCAAACATATAGTGGCTCATGGCCTCACGCAGGCCTAATATACATCACAATGACCGCATACCTAGGCCTAATACACATCACAGTGGGCCGCATCAATGGGCCTAATACACATCACAATGGGCTGCATGACATGGGCCTAATACATATCACAATGGGCCACATGACATGGGCTTAATACATATCATAATGGGCTGCATCAATGAGCCTAATACAAATCACAATGGACTGCATGACATGGGCCTAATATATATCACAATGAGCTGCATGACATGGGCTTAATACATATCACAATGGGCCTCACTCATGGGCCGTAATTGCATCATGGTGGGCCTTAACGGTTGGGCCACCAATACATCAAGGTGGGCCTCATGGATGGGCCATAAATACATCAAGGTAGGCCGCATTTACGGACCGCACCAATGGGCCGCACCATCTACAAGTGGGCCGCATCGATGGGCCACAAATACATCCGGGTGGGCCCCATGGATGGGCCATAAATACATCAAGGTAGGGCCCACCATATTCTCCATACAATCTGGTCATAAGGTCACAAAGACCTGGATTAAGAGGGAAAACAAATTTCATATAGATCCAAAACTTCTGTAACCCCAAAAAGGGTTTCAATGGTAGGCGTTCAATCTCCACTGTTTTCTACGGTGGTCCAACTGATAGATAGCGTGGATATAGAATAAATACATCAATGGTGGGTCCCACATAGCACACTAATGATGATCAACACTATCCAAATATTGTCTTTGTAAATCAGCACTGCCCAAACATTGTCCGAGTAAATCAGCACCATCTGGACACTATTTAGCTTCACTTGAACTTGAGATCTAACCCATTCTTTATCTAATTGTTGAGACTCAAATATTGCATAATTTTTCCCATTTATATCTTAGTTTTATGAATATAAATCATCTTAATATTTTATTTTACTCATGTATGTGTTGTAAGGTGAATTTAAGAGCTTGGATTGAAAAAGGGTGCTAAAAAGTAAGAATTTGATGCTCAAAAATCACCAAGGCAAGGGATGGATCTTAGGAAACCAAGATTGAAGAATTCACATGCCAAAGATCTAAGAAAACCAAGTGAGGAATGAAAAGAATCGAAGATTTGAAGTGAAGAATCCTGAAATCGTCCTGAAAAGTGTATTCTAAAGCTCTGAAGTCTATTTTGGAAAACTACGCAGCAGGAAGTCTGTTTTAAACGAACTATGCAGCGAGAAGTCTATTTTGAAAAAATACGTATATTTGAGGCGTTTTCTAGGGTTTTCAACTTTGTACGAAAATTGGAGTTCCCTACTTATAAATAGGGCCTCCTAGGGCATTCTTAAACATCATTAGAAGCATTCAAGAGCAATATTTAGGGTTTTTAAAGAGTTTTTAGTTTTATTAAAGCTTTATAAGTTATTTTTTTTATTTTAGATCTTTTCTATTTGCATTTTTTTCTTCTTTCTTTCTTGTTGCTTTTTATTTCTGCAATTTAATTATGTTTTTCTAAGTTCCTTCTAGCCCAAGCTAGAAGGGAAGCACATGGGTTTAATAATTTTTTAAGATTATGATGATTGATTGTTTTAATGATGAGAAGAATGGTGTATGCATGTTATCTATTATTTAGGTTTTGTTTTTTTATCCTCTTGTGAGATCCATATGTTTCCATCATATGAGATCCACATTGATGGATAGGCTTACCCTAGATCAATCAGATTTCCTAGATAGGAGATGTTCTCAACCTGTTATATTTCTTTGATATTCATTATCCTATAGATATTGAATACTTAAAATCACTGGCGCTTGAGAATATATGTCAATGGTGCAAATCCATCATTTTCTAATCTTTTATATCATTTATTAAAATATTTAAAGTGTTTTATTTTCCGATTAGGCTGACCATAGTGCTCAGATCCTAGTTGTGTTATCCAAGTCATCATGATTTTGGAACATTAACCTATGTGTGGAACTTTGAAGCTTGGGTGTTATTTTATTCAGTTGAATTACATCCATTCAAAAATTCCAAAATCAAATCATCAGATTAATTTTTATTACTTAGTTTGTTTTGTATTTGATTTTTTTCTTCTCACAATTCATCTCCCTGTGGGATCGACCCTGTATTCACGGGATACTACTTATGAACCTCTGCACTTGGAGGCAAGCAATCAAGTTTTTGTAGGTTCTCACGACTGGTCGAAGCAGGTCGATTTTCAACACTGTACATTGAGTTCTCTTCTAAACCCTCCAGATTTTCTGTAGATTTTTTTCTTTCTTTCTTCTCTTTTCTTTTTCTTTGAAAATAAATTTTGTTGTGCCTTTCAAGCACTAACTATGATATAAGGTTGCCCGCTTGGGATTTTATCACCCAAGTGCTATGGTTGATCACAAAGATCATCCGCTGAATTTATTTTCCAGATTAGTATAGTTTAATTTTTGCATTAGTTTTACTTTTATTTATTTATTTATTTTTATTTTTTTGTAGATTGAACCCTCATGGTCGGCCCTACCGCCTGAGTTGTTGATTTATTTTTGCTTTGTAGACTGAACCCTCATGGTCGGCCCTGCCGCCTGGGTTGTTGATTTATTTTGCTTTGTGGACTGAACCCTCATGGTTGGCCCTATTGCTTGGGTTGTTGATTTAAGTTTTTATTTTTATTTTAAGTATCATACTTGTTATTTGAATTAGTGGTATTTGTTGTGTGGTGTGGATGGTTTATGTCCCGTTGGAGTAGGGATCAAAACAATCGACTCTCCTCCGAAGGCGGACTAGTTCCAGGCCTTGATCATTCACTTAGAAGAGGCACTCAACATCACTTGGATTCCATGGTAGACCCAGTTGATAATCCAAATCCAAATCTGTTAGATCTAACTATAAATCAAAATAGAGAAAATCATCCTAATCCTCCTCTTGAGGATGAAAATGAAGTTCATAGGAATGTGTTAAACCAACCACGGACTTTACGTGAACATTTACACCCTGAGAGATCAACTTTACTATCTTGCATAATGTTCCTTGCTCACACATGGAACATTGATTTTAAACTAAGTGTGATTTAATTAATTCCTAAATTTCATGGCTTGGATTGTGAAGGCCCCTACTTGCACCTCAAGGACTTTGAGGAAGTAATTGCAACGTTACAAGTAAATAATGGCAATAGGGATGTACTTAAGCTTAGGTTATTCTCATTTTCTCTAAAGGATCGGGCCAAAGCATGGCTCAACTCTCTAAGACCTAATACCATCACTTCATGGCAAGCCTTAAGTAGAGAGTTTTTGAAAAAGTTCTTTCCCGAGCACAAAACAAATGCACTAAAATAAGAAATCATGTCATTCTCCCAAAAGGGGAATGAACTATTTTTTCAAGCTTGGGAGCGCTTCAAAGACATTCTAATTACTTGTCCACATCATGGTTATGAACCATGACACGTGATTGATGCTTTCCGAAAGGGGCTCACCATGGATACCCGTCAGTTCATAGAGATGATGTGTGGTGGAACCTTTCTTGACAAAGATCATAATGAGGCTTGGGATTTTCTAGATTTGTTAGCAGAGAATACGCAGACATGGGATGTCTCTGCTAAATCAGACCAAACTAGACCCATTCCTAGAGAGAAAGCGGGAATGTATGTCCTAAGAGAGGAAGACGACCTTAATGCAAAATTCGCTGCATTGGCTAGAAAGGTCGAAGCCTTGGAAATTAGGAAGGTTGATATGGTTAAAGCAAACACTTCCTTAGGTAATTTTTGTAGCATTTGTGGTGGTACAGACCATGACACAAAGGATTGTCCAATAATCTCAGTTGTACAAAATATCACGCATGAGCATGATCAAGCAAATGTTATAAATAACTACCAAAGGTCAGTTATGCAACCAATGGGAAACACGTATAATCCAAATTGGTGTAACCATCCTAATCTTAGTTGGAGGAATGGACCACAAATTAATGCGCCTAATGCACCTCAAATGCCTCTACAAAATAACTTCTTTGGGGCACCTAACAATGCACCATATGTGCCCCCACCAAAGCGATCATTTGTGGAGGATGCATTGACCACATTCATGACCTCTCAAGCTCAAATGAATCAGTCTCTAATCCAATCAAATCAAAAATTAAAGACAGCTGTGGCTAGGATTGAGACTCAACTAAATGCTAGGGAAAAAGACACCCTCCTTTCTCAACCTGTGCCAAACCCTCGAAACACACATTTCATTGGAGACTCAAATCCAAGTGAACTACAACATAAACAAGCTAAGGCCATCATTACCTTGAGAAGTGGAAAAGAGGTCGATAACAAGATAATGCAACTAGTAGAAATACCAGAGGATGAACCAGTCTCAAGAAAATGATGAACCGGCTATTGTTCAAGAGCCGCAACAACAAAAGGATAAAAAGACTAAGTCATATGAGCCTCCAGTTCTGTTCCCATCTAGACTTTGGAATCCAACTGTCCCCATGAAATATCAAGAGGTGTTGGATGTACTCCAAAAGGTTACTGTCAATATTCCTCTGCTTGGTGTCATTAGACAAATTCCATTATATGCTAAATATCTCAAGGACTTGTGTACTGTAAAGAGGAAATTAAATGTGCACAAAAAGGCATTCCTTACTGAGAAAGTAAGCGCTATCATTCAACAAAGGGTTGTACCCAAATACAAAGACTTGGGAAGTCCCACTATTCCTTGTATTATTGAGAAATTTCAAATTGAGCATGCTTTGGTAGATTTGGGTGCAAGTGTCAACTTAGTACCTTATTCGGTTTACAAACAAATGAGGTTAGGCGAGCTTAAACCAACCACGATTACACTCCAACTCGATAACCTCTCTATTAAGGTACTAAGGGGAATTTTAGAGGACGTGCTAGTCTAAGTGGAGAAATTCTACTTCCCCGTGGATTTTATTGTACTAGACACTGAACCATGTGTAAATGCTAGCGTTCAAGTTCCCATCATTTTAGGCCGCCCATTCCTAGCAACTTCAAATGCAATCATAAATTGCAGGAATGGAATGATGAACTTTTCTTTTGGTAACATGACCCTAGAGCTAAATATTTTTAATCTATGTAAGCAGCCCATTGATAATAATGAGATCCATGAGCTGAATTTCATGGACTGCTTAATAGAAGAAGAGGAATTGGAACCTAGTCTGACCGAGGAATTGATTCAAGTCATTGGGGACTTAAAAAATTTTGATTTATAAAAAGTGCTTGCTGAAATTTGTGATGATAATGAGAGCACTACCACCCAGGACATTGGTATGTACCAATGGAGACCGCACACTCAAAGTTTATCTATCCAGGACTCGCGACCTCTACCATCACCAACCAATGGTCTAAAGCTTGATTTAAAACCACTACCAAATGAGCTTAAGTATGTATACTTAGATAAAAATAAGACTTATCCTGTGGTGATCTCTTCATTTTTAGATAAAGATCAAGAGATTAAATTGTTGAAAGTTCTAAGGGACCACAAAGGAGCCTTGGGCTAGACCATTTCTGACATCAAGGGTATAAGCCCTTCTATATGCACCCATCGGATCCACCTCGATGAGGACGCCAAACCAATTAGACAACCTCAAAGGCGTCTCAATCCAAACATGATGGAAGTTGTAAAAAATGAGGTGATCAAATTGTTAGATGTGGGAATCATCTACCCAATATCCGATAGTGTTTGGGTGAGTCCAACTCAAGTAGTCCCAAAGAAATCCGGAATAACTATTGTGCAGAATTCTAATAATGAACTCATATCAACATGTGTCACCACAGGTTGGTGTGTTTGCATTGACTATAGAAAATTGAACCAGGTCATAAAGAATGACCATTTTCCTCTACCATTCATTGATCAAGTTTTAGAGAGGATAGTAGGTCACTCTTTATATAGTTTTCTTGATGGATATTCTAGATATAACCAAATAGAGATAGCCCTGGAAGATCAAGAGAAAACAACATTCACTTATCCATATGGTACGTTTGCTTTCATACAAATGCCATTTGGATTGTGTAACACCCCAACAACTTTCCAATGGTTTATGTTAAGTATTTTTTTAAATATGGTTGTGAAGTTTCTTAAGTTTTTCATGGACGACTTCTCTGTATTTGGGAGTAGTTTTGAGGAATGCCTCAACAATTTATCTCTTGTCTTGTCTAGGTGTGAAGAGAAATACCTTGTCTTAAATTGGAAGAAATGTCATTTCATGGTTCAAAAGGGAATTGTTTTGGGCCATGTTATCTCCAAAAATGGAATCGAGGTAGATCGCTCAAAACTCGACATTATAGCTAATCTACCTATCCCTCGAACTGTTAGAGATATTAGATCACTTATAGGGCATGCTGGTTTTTATAGAAGATTCATCAAGGACTTTAGTGTAATTACTATACCCTTGACTAATCTTCTTCAAAAGGATGTTCCATTTAAGTGGACAGATGAGTGTGCAAGTGCCTTTAATAAAATTAAATCATCCCTTACCACTGCACCTATCATGCGTCCACCAGATTGGACACTTCCTTTTGAACTAATGTGCGATGCAAGTGATTATGCCATAGGGGCTGTTTTGGGCCAAAGGAAAGAAAAACGGCCCTATGTTATTCACTATGTGAGTAAAACTCTAAACTCGGCCCAAGTAAACTACTCAACAACTGAAAAAGAGTTACTTGCAGTAGTTTTTACTTTGGATAAGTTTATGTCCTACTTGTTGGGATACAAAATGGTCATTTTCATGGACCATTCAGCTTTGAAATATTTGTTATCTAAGAAGGATGCAAAGCCGAGACTTTTGAGATGGATCCTCCTACTCCAAGAATTTGACTTAGAGATAAAAGATAAGAAATGAGTAGAAAACGTAGTGGCCGATCACCTTTCTAGATTGGTGTTAGATGATTCCACTGAGGAGATGCATATCCAGGACACTTTCCCTGATGAACAATTATTTGCGATCTCCAAATTGCCTTGGTATGCGGATATAGTGAACTATCTTATAACGGAAAAAATGTCATATCATTGGAAGTCACAAGATAGGAAGCGTTTTGAAACCGAGGTTAGGAACTTCTTCTGGGATGACCCGTATTTATATAAATATGGGACTGATCAAATTTTTAGACGTTGTGTCCCAGAGGATGAAGTTCGAAGTGTTATTTCTTTTTATCACATGGAAGCATGTGGTGGCCATTTTTCTGCTAAGAAAATCACTGCAAAAATCCTGCAGTGTGGTTTTTACTGGCCCACCATGTTTAAAGACACTCATGCTTTCTGTGTTGCTTGTGATAGATGTCAAAGGTTGGGAAGAGTGTCCCGGCGCAACATGATGCCTTTATCCCCAATTTTACCATTGGAGATTTTTGATTATTGGGGTATTGATTTTATGGGTCCATTTTCATTTTCTTTTGGTTTTCTTTATATATTGGTTGGTGTGGACTATGTTTCAAAGTGGATTGAGGCAGTTCCAAGTAGGACCAATGACAACAAAATGGTCATACGATTCCTCAAGAAAAATATTTTTGCTAAATTTGGAACTCCAAAGGCCATCATTAGTGATGGCGGGTCTCACTTTTGCAATAGGACATTTTAGGCTTTGATGAAGAAATATGACATCAAGCATAAAGTAAACATCCCATACCACCCACAAACGAGTGGGCAAGCTGAGATTTCTAATCGAAAAATCAAACACATTTTAGAGAAAACTATAAGGCCAGATAGGAAGGATTGGTCCCTCAGACTATCCGACGCTTTATGGGCTTATAGGACTGCTTATAAGACCCCGATTGGAATGTCTCCATACAGATTGGTGTATGGAAAGGATTGCCACTTGCCTGTGGAATTGGAACATAGAGCCTACTGGGCAATAAAGAAATTAAACTTTAACATGGACCAAGCAAGTGGACAAAGAAAATTAGAGTTGAATGAATTAGACGAGCTGATGAGAGACTCCTATGAAAATTCTAAAATCTACAAAGAGAGGATCAAAGCTTTTCTTGACAAAAACATCCTCAGGAAGAATTTTGAACCTCAGCAAAAGGTGTTATTGTACAATTCTCGTCTTCAGTTCTTTTCAGAAAAGTTAAGATCAAGATGGACAGGCCCCTTCATTGTTAAGAATGTTTACACTCATGGGAGTGTTGAAATTGAAAATCCACATAATGGCAATGTGTACAAGGTTAATGGTCAAAGGTTGAAGCCTTATGTGGAAAACTTTCATTTGGGAGAGAAGTCCTTCCCTCTTCATGAGCCAGAATATTCAGATTGATACTCCTAATCTGACGGAGCATTTGTGTAGGATTTGTATCATATTCAATTTTTTTAGTGTCACATAGCAGGTGAGTTTTTCATGGCAGGTACTATCCACCCTTTCTTTTATTTTTATTATTGTTCTCTGCATTACATTATCATTACATTGGGGACAATGTAGATTTTAGGTTGGGGGGTGTGGATAGTCATCCATGTGAAGTTTTTTTTTAGGTTTCAGTTTATTTTATTATTATTTTTATTATTTTTAGGTTTCAGTTAGGTTTAAGTTTATTTATTTATTTTTATTTTTTAGGTTTATGAAAAAATTTCAATATTTTCAAAATAATATGTTTATATACAAAAATGTAAACATGATATCATGTGAATTCCAAAGGCGAAGTTAATATTTATTCTAGGATGATAGTAATTAGAATTCTGACAACTGAAAATAATAAACTTGAGTTCAATTATCTAATCACTAGTTTAAAGTGAGTTGTAATTTGATGTACTGAATTCACAATACACCCTAGCTAACTAAGTGAGGAATATGATATGTGAACTAGAATAACAAATTTTGATTCAAACAAGGTTGAATGAACTAGTACCATTGATATATGCTTAAAAGAGAGAAAATTAAAGAAAAAAAGAGTGATGGAAAAAGAAAATTTTATTATAGAGCATGAATGCAATGACCATAACAATCGTGTCAGTAATTTGGAGTAAGGATACCTAAGTATCCATTACTGTTACCATTACAAGTATGATACCTTAGGTTATGAAGCAAACCCGGTGGGAATCTTCATCTAAGGGTGGTCTATAATAATGAGGATATGATGATAAAAGAAGAAATGACATGAAGAAAATGAGATAACTAGAGATTTCATATTCTTAGGATGATTGAAAGGAGTTAGGATGAGGAACATGCATATTTCTCAAAGTTAAACTAGTGTCACGAGTACCTAAGCATATTGAATCATAACTATTCTAAATTTTGATTAGGTCTCTGAACTCAAGGATGTAATGGATTAGGAAATTAAGATTCTAACTAACTTCAGACTTAGGGTAAGTATTGTTTTGTTTTGGAATTCATATGATGAATGGGGGCATAATGGTATAAATTTTTTAGTGTTGAAATATTTTTCTTGTTTTCAATATTTGTGGGTAACATTTCTAAAAACCCTCACGAGCCTATAAGTCGTCCATTAGGAGAAACCTAGAGGTTTAAAGGCTTGTTGCATATACTAAATGTAATCGAGATTACCTGTGAAAGTGGTGTAGTTAGATTTTTTTTCATTTTAATTTTTTTTTAAAAAATTAATTTTTTATTCTTATTTTTATTTTTATTTTTCTTCGCTTATTTTGCTCGGGACTAGCAAAATGCTGGTTGGGGGGTGTGTTGAGACTCAAATATTGCATAATTTTTTCCATTTATATCTTAGTTTTATGAACATAAATCATCTTAATATTCTATTTTACTCATGTATGTGTTGCAAGGTGAATTTAAGAGCTTGGATTGAAAAAGGGTGCTAAAAAGTAAGAATTTGATGCTCAAAAATCACCAAGGCAAGGGATGGATCTTAGGAAACCAAGATTGAAGAATTCACATGCCAAAGATCCAAGAAAACCAAGTGAGGAATGAAAAGAATCGAAGATTTGAAGTGAAGAATCCTGAAATCGTCCTGAAAAGTGTATTCTAAAGCTCTGAAGTCTATTTTGAAAAACTACGCAGCAGGAAGTCTGTTTTAAATGAACTATGCAGCGAGAAGTCTATTTTGAAAAAATACGTATATTTGAGGCGTTTTCTAGGGTTTTCAACTTTGTACGAAAATTGGAATTTCCTACTTATAAATAGGGCCTCCTAGGGCATTCTTAAACATGATTAGAAGCATTTAAGAGCAATATTTAGGGTTTTTAAAAAGTTTTTAGTTTTATTAAAGCTTTATAAGTTATTTTTTTATTTTAGATCTTTTCTATTTGCATTTTTTTCTTCTTTCTTTCTTGTTGCTTTTTATTTCTGCAATTTAATTATGTTTTTCTAAGTTCCTTCTAGCCCAAGCTAGAAGGGAAGCACATGGGTTTAATAATTTTTTTAAGATTATGATGATTGATTATTTTAATGATTTGAAGAATGGTATATGCATGTTATCTATTATTTAGGTTTTTTTTATCCTCTTGTGAGATCCATATGTTTCCATCATATGAGATCCACATTGATGGATAGGCTTACCCTAGATCAATCAGATTTCCTAGATAGGAGATGTTCTCAACCTGTTATATTTCTTTAATATTCATTATCCTGTAGATATTGAATACTTAAAATCACTGGCGCTTGAGAATATATGTCAATGGTACAAATCCATCATTTTCTAATCTTTTATATCATTTATTAAAATATTTAAAGTGTTTTATTTTCTGATTAAGCTAACCATAATGCTCAGATCCTAGTTGTGTTATCCAAGTCATCATGATTTTGGAACATTAACCTATGTGTGGAACTTTGAAGCTTGGGTGTTATTTTATTCAGTTGAATTACATCCATTCAAAAATCCCAAAATCAAATCATCAGATTAATTTTTATTACTTAATTTGTTTTGCATTTGATTTTTTTTTTTCTCACAATTCATTTCCCTGTAGGATCGACCCTGTATTCACAGGATACTACTTACGAACCTCTGCACTTGACCCCTTCTTTATCTCATGCCATGAAATGATATCTCAAATGTTTGGATGGTATGGATATAACACATGCATCATGGTGGGCTGCACCGTCCAAACAGTGGATGGTGTAGATAAAACACATACATCATTGGGGGCTTGCAGAACTTGCTAACGTCGTACAACAATGGGACCCACAGAGCTTGGTAACATCAATACACCAGGTATATAACTGGTGTGAGGTACCTAGCCACCCGTTCCCACTGCTGGTGGGCCCCACTGTCCCAATCTAATGAATGTTGGATACAACACATGCACATGGTGGGCCCCATCTAAATGGACGGACGACGTGGATGTGGTCCACGTAGTAAATGGGTCCCACAAACCCTGCTAACGTCAATACACCAACTATATAGCTGCGGTACAATGCAGTGTCAGCTGTTTTAAGCAGAACAGGTGGGTCTCACATAGGGCCCACTGTCATATATATATGAATATAATATATTATATTATATAATATTATTTAATTATTATTATTATTATCTTATTCTTTTTTTAGCTGGTCAGCACACCTCACTGTCAGTTTACACTACACTGTTAGTCCACGTCCAGCGTCCCCTGGACACTGGACGGATGGTGTGGATTTATATACTTCAAGGTGGGTCCCACATGGACGTGGCCCACCTTATGTTTGGATCAATCTGATATTTGTGTTTTTCCTTCCGTCCTGACCCGGTAACGAGATGGACAATGTAGATCCAACATATCCATTGGGTGGGTCCCACAAAGGTGGATGGCATGGATAAGTTACATACTTCATGGGGGCCATCAACAAGGGAAAAAGAGAGAGGGAGAAAGAGAGGCGAGTGATGGAGGGACCCCAGCACTATGGGCCCTCCCTTTCATGATTTACACATACATCAAGTGGGTCCCTTTACATGTGGGCCCACCGATCAAAATCAACGTTAGAGATCCTTTCTCCACCAAAATGCAAGGTCTAGATAACCCTATTCATACAAGGAAAATAAATATTATGATGGGGTCCATGGAGAATGGCCCCATCATGGAATGATCATGATGGGCCATTGGCCACACTTAGGGTCCAAACTGGGATCCATATCATCAATCGGTAGGCCCCATTTAGCCCATCATGAAAAAAATGAATTCTAGGCCTATAGAAGCACCCACCTTTGATCTTCTCCTCCTCCTTCCGCCAAAGCATCCTAGAGCTCCAAAGGATGAACTTTAACGGTTGAGATAGGTTTTGGAGGGTGGAGATGACGGATAGGAAGTGGGGTACACAAAGCTCTCTCTCATGGAGCTTGCTTAGACGTGGGTTGCTTGGGAGGAAATGAGAGAGAGAGAGAGAGATGAGAGAGAGAGGTGTAAGAGATAGAGGGATGGGTGAGTGATGGGGTTGATGGGTGAGTGAGTGATGGATGTGTACTTGTGTAAGAGAGAGTGTTGACTTTTGGGGAGGGTGGTTGTACTTGGGGATGGGATGGAGTGATGAGTTGTACTTTAATTGATTGATGTGACATGTAGTAGAGATTCTCTCGAAATTGCAATGCGCGGTGTTTTTCTCGAACTGAACGCGGGCCCATATCTCCTAGCCCGGGTATCGCCTCTGCGCGAGAGACGCAGGGCCAGAACTGCGGCAACAGCACAGTCGCACTAGTACAAGTCTGGGTCGAGTCGCCTCAGATATGTAGGACTCGACTTAGGTTCGCGCGCAAATGTCTGTTATAGGTCGCGGGTTGCCGGAATTCAATTGGGAGGACCGTAGGAGTATACAGAACGGTACGAACTAGGATACGGGTCTTACAACTCTCCCCTCTTAATAAAAATTTCATCTTCGAAATTTAAACCACAACACAACCAATATAGAGCTCACTAAGGGAGGAAAATCTTATCTTTATAAATATAATAGAACCACCATATACAACCAGGCATCGAAGAGAAGGGGATAACGCTCGCGAATCACAGTCGCGCGCTTCCAAGATGCCTTATCAACACTAAGATGACCTCACTGATCCTCGAATCATTTTGGGTATCATATTTCTACGTGCATTCCTCCCATTTTTTGACATTTCTCACACGCTTTGCAAAACTTAAGGATATCTTTAAACATCGTCGGCCAATAAAAACTACATTGAAGAATCTTAGCGGTAGTTTTTGTTGTAAAATAAATGTCTTAAATCTTGGTTCACCGAGATATCGACCAGTCAAGGGACTGGTTTGACTAGTCAAAGGTCCCTTCGACTGGTCGAAGACAGTTCAACTCGAAGTCCAGCAATGATGTATTTGGAATTTCTAGGATACTCGACCAGTCAAAGGATAGGCATGACTAGTCGAAGGGGTCCTTCGACCAGTCAAAGCCTAAGCCTGACTAGTCGAGGGTTATGCAAATGGTGCGCAGTTTATGCGCGAACTGCGTAAATTTGAGGTGGTTTCTAGGGAGGTGCATAAGTGGAGTTTTCCCATCTATAAATAAGAGTCCCTATGGCCATTCTCAGGCATGTTAAGGCTTTCTAAAGGGGTTCCAAGGGTTCTTAAAAGGGTTTTAGGGTTTCTAAAGGGTGTAGCAAGGGTGAGATTCAAGGTTGTTCAAATCGAGTAAGTCATTTCTCTTTATAATTTCTATTTTCATAGTGGATTTCTTTCGCTTTGTACCATGGTTTTTTTCCGAAAGGGTTTTTCCATGTTAAATCTTTGTGTTCTCTTATGATTGCTTGGTGCTCTTGGATTGCTATCCTAGATCCATATCTGTGTGATTCCGCAGCACAAATCCCAATGGGATATTTAAAAGATGGTTTCCTTATCTCTACAAAAAGAATGAATTGTTTTGAAGCACTTGTCAATAGTCCCATTCCACTTAGTCACATGACCCACCCGATGAGGGGACCACTTGTTCATGGATTAAGTAATGGTCCACCTCAATATATTTTGTGTATTCTTAAAAGATTAAATTAAAAATAATATGTATATAGTAATCGGTGTTATCTATATAGAAATAGACTTCACATGAGTAAGACGGATGCTCACATTATACTTTAACACCCATGATCAAGTAAGATTTTTAGTTAGTCTATGAATTAATTTCATATATATTTATTTGTTCTGTAGTAAAAATATTTTATAGAATCCATTGATCTCGTACTTTGGATAACACATTCATCTTGCATATAAAGTGTTTGATTTTATTTTTCTAGATATCTATTTCTTTGTGGATAACACGTTCACTAAGTCAAAATTAAAAACATAGGCAAATGGGGCCGTGGCCCAAGAGGTCAGGATCGCCCCCATCTAAGCAGTGGCCGGCTATTTGGGGACGCGGTTTAGCTGCCACTTTGGATCCTAATGGCATTGGATCCGGCTACGCTAGGCCAAGCTCAAATCCAGCATGTTGCCACTCTACTCCAAACTAATGACTAAGAAGTGAATGAATGGTTCTACCTACCCACATTTATCCATACGTGTGTAGACCTTTACACGAGTTGGGTTAGCTTGGTTAGCTCGCTCGACTCGGCTTGCCTCGTCTCCAAATTGAATTCAAATTAAGGCGAGCTGGTTTTTTGAGCTCGCAAATATTTGGAGCTAATTTCGAGCTTACTCAAGCTTGACTCGGCTTGGATCGAACCTCAACTCGAATAAACTCAGATTGAATTGGCTCGATGACTTGATTATTTGAATATTAATATTGCTTGTTGAGTGTTTGATGAAATGACTCAATGAAGTATTGTTTTGGGTGCATACATGCTCCACAGGATCGGTTGGTGGCCCTCATATCTTGACTTTGATGTTGTCTATTGAGTGTTGGGTGAAATGTGTCTAAAATGTTGTTACTGTTTTGCATTATGTGAGAAATTTAAGATGCACTTTATGTATTTGAAAAAATGTCGCACAAGCTCGAACTCAACTCAAACTGGCCCGAGTTGCTGACTGAACTGAGCTGATCAGCAGGCCAGTCAAGCTCAAGGACTAAGCTGAGCCAAGATCGAGTTGGGGTTGGCTACTAGCCAAGCTAGGCTCAACTCTGTTACAAACTCAGTTCGACTGGTCTACAGTAACGTGTGTGTATATATGGACATAATCCATTGGTATGGAACATGGCCATCAGTGCTCGATCCCTAAGTATTCCTGCGAATGGGCTTAGTGGGTGACTCAGCTTCGCAACGTTGAATTCCCGTGATGACCCACTGCCCACATCCATGATCTCTCTTTCTATCTCGCGTTCATCGCAGATTTTTTTATTTTTTTTTTTTTTATTTTTTTTTTTTTATTTTTTTTTTTTTGGGCGGGGGGGGAGGGGGGGGAGCATGTTAGTACACACCCATGTCGAGAGATCATCTCAAATATTAGACCTAGTGTATGTGAACTAAATGATGTTCTTACCCGTGGAGGTAAAAGGTATTTTATAACGTTTATAGATGATTGTTCGGGATATGTATATATATATATATATATATATATATATATATATATATATATATATATATATGTGTGTGTGTGTGTGTGTGTGTGTGTGTGTGTAGTCATGCTCCCCTGTGCACCTACGCACGTGCGCACCTTTGCACACGTGTCATAAGTGTCTAATCTGAACGGTCCATGTGATGCGGAATCCCATGAAACATCATGTGCGAAATTTTCACCCTGAACTAAAATTCTGGTGGGCCATAGAAAAGAGAAATGCAAATCAAGAGAGGAAACTGTTTTAATTTTTCATGGCCCATAAAAGTTCTAAATCAAAAGTAAAACTTGGTCCTGAGGGGTTTCACGAGGTGGTGCTTCACATGAACGGTTCAGATTTTGGATCCACATCACGTATGATGGGTTCTCAAAAAAGTTCGTATGTAGTACGTACGAACTGGTTCGGAGGGAAAATAGACATATCACCATGATCCAAAACTTTTATAACCTCCTAAAAGTTTTTAACGGTGGACATTCAATCACACGGTTTCTTGTGATGTGGTCCACTTGAGCTTCGGATATATATGCTTTAGTTTTTTTGGTTCATGCCCTAGAACGAGGTATCAAAACAGATGGACAGATATAAAACACATACATGACGTTGGGCCCCACAGCGCCCATCACATGGACGCACCACCGCTGGGGCTGTGCTGGCAACACCACCTGATCCGCGTCCACAGAGCTCCTCTCATGCACGTGAGATCACGTGCAACCCCAATCAGCGGAAACGAATCATGCTCGAATAACAGATGAACCTCGACCCCAGGTTTCATCCAGTACGCTCGAGTTCTCCAGCTTTGACTAGTGCATATGGTTTTTTAATCTAGGCCATTGGTACGCTGATCCACGCCGTGGATGGACTCTGCACCGTAAATCTCCTCCTTTCTAAGGTCATCATTTTCAATTTCAATAGACAGTTACAAAAAACGACTGTCCACACTTGATTGAAAAATGTGACTAGAATATCCCAATCTGAGAAAGTTTTGGTGCATGGGACATCCAGAATGGGGCGCAATAGACGAACGGTCTAGATTACCGAACTATAGAACCAGAATCTCAGAACTGAAACCCCGAGTATAATGCAAAGCAAATGTGTTTGCATAGGGAGTATGCACCACATCCGAACCATGTATAAGGTGGGCCCCACTATGGAGATCCCCTGGCACAAAAATCAAGGCAGTCGACTCATTAGGTGGACCACACATTAACATTGAATCAGACCATTGATGAGACCAATTAAAATCTTTCTTTTTTGTACAGGGTGGCCCATCTGATTTAGTGGATCTTCCTGATTTGTGCTCAAGGTGACCGCCATGGGTGGGCTACCCTTATACACGGTTCGGATCACATACACATGACATGTTCACACGTGTGATGGGTATAGACGTTGACTTAGTGGTCCACTGGGAGTGCATGATTATTCAGTTTAAACAAAAATAATAATAATAATACTAATGTAATATAAAAATGATATTTTTGGGGGAGATGTAATTCCATCCAATGGCTGTGAATGCGAAGGTTAGCTGTAAAAGCGTAGAGAGATTTGTTTTACTTAGAAAAGCTCGTGTATTGAGGAGCCTTTATTTCATGGCCATTTCATCGAGGGGCCCTCTCTTATTTTATTATCTTGGAATAACGCCCCCATAGACAAAGGCGCCCATTCAGGGTCAGGTCTCCGGAAACGAGTTCCATGCAATAGTTGCTGCACGGGTATCATGCAACCGAAAGCTTCACGAGCCTACTAATTCGTGCAGTCCATCATCTGCGCCACCTTATGCCAGGAAAAATAAGCAGATCAAAAACTCAAAAGGAGGCACAGCATGGGAAATAGTGGTTATTGGACCCGTACTCTTGAAACCTTGTTGGCAGAAAAGATGGATGCAGCTGATGATGAGAACACATCACGGGGCTATAAACTATTGGAGCCCATTAAGCTTACTTTGGACAGCCACTAATAAATAGGTCACATTAGATTTTTCCTTGCAAATCTCTCTTAAAATTTTCTTTTTAATTCAAAATTCAAAATTGTGAAGAGAAATATAAACTGTAGTTTGTATAATTGAAAGGATTGAACCATGCATCGAAGATGGAAATCGAGAAATCTAAATTGAAATTCGAAACCAATTGAAGGGCACTTGCTTAGAAAACATTGACCTTATCTATATTAGGCATAGCAATCCTCATTTTCTTAGAAATCAAATGCTTTATGATTTTGAGATGCATACTGTTCCATCTGAACCATGCCTCATAATGATTAATCTCTAACTTAGTACTATTATCAGATGGTTTTGGAAGTTTTGATTTTTCCAAGTCAGGGACTTGTATTTTTGGTGTTTCAAAATAAATAAATAAGTAATTTTAAATAATTTGAAAAATTCTCTCCAAATTTTGAAAAAAGCAACAAAGACATTTTGTCATCTAGTAATGTGGGCTTAGTCCCACATCAGATAGGCAATGAATAACACACGCACGCCTGGTCGTGGATGCGGCGCGGTGTGGTGTGTGTGCATGAATATACTTGCAAGCTTAAAAGTTTTTGTTGCCTTTTAAAATTTTGATTTACAACGGTTATTTATTTTGTATTTCTGAACAAATTCAAAAACTAAAAAAGCTTCTTCAAAAAAAAAAAATCAACATTTATATCTGTTAGCAGGGGTGCATACACACCTATTCGAGGCAACCTTTAAAGTCTATATAATGGACTTCTCTAGTTCCGAATTTTTAATCAAATTCAATTTTTTGCCTCTCTCTCTCTGTAAAGATTTCATCTAGTTCAGTCTTCAGATTAGACATACATTGACGGTTCGGGTCTTTGTACATCGAGTGCACCAGTGTGATAAGACAACATTCGAGGGTATCCTGGAAATTGATTGTTCAGTATTCTTGTCGCACTATGGACATCGTCCAAATGAGGACAAATCAATTTCAATCTGAGTGACTTTCATTGCGCCTCAAATTAAATAAGTTTTCTAAATTCCTCCTTATTCAAATTTCTATTTTTTTTTAATTCTAAATTTCCATAATTACGGATTTACATATCCAAAAATTCATATAATCTTGAAATTGATTTACTGATCTGTACATTTGTAGCAATGGCAAACATAACAGTAAACCCAACTACTGAATTATCTACAATCGAATCATTTTCTGGGAACCACTTTAAAAGGTGTAAATAAAAACTTAATTTTGCTTTAGATACATTAAAAGTATCGTATGTGTTATCTGATACTTTCCAATATGAAGCCGATAAAGAATCTATTGTAAAGGATGACTACGACTGAAAAAATTATATTATGAATTCTCTTTCTAATGAATTGTATGGCGTATACGCTACATACGAAAGAGCTAAGGATATCTGGTCTATATTGGCTAAGAAATATGTATCAGAAGAAGCTGGTGCCAAAAAGCACGATATTTTCTCATTTCTAAACTTTTCTACGTTAGATAATAAATGCGTATCTAATCAGATACTTGAATATCAAAGTTTAGTGTACAGGCTTATATCTGAAGGATTAAAAATGAATGATGTTTTCCTTAGAGGTACTTTAATTGAAAAATCCCTTCCTTCTGTAAAGAATACAAAAATAAGATGAAACACAAGAAAAATGGAATTTCCATGGAAAACATTATCGTACATATCCGAATAGAAGAAGTCAATCGAATAAAGGATCAAAAGAAAAACGTTAACGACACTACTTCGAATACTAACCTGATTGAAACAAATCAGGAAAATAAGAGAATTAAATGATCATGCTCTCATTGTGGAAAGGCAGGTCACCTTATTGATCAATGTCAATACTTGAAAAGAATATGTTTCCGCTGTGAAAAACTAGGCCATCGTGTTGAACAATGTAGGCTCAAAAATAAGAAAGGAAAACTTGTCAAAAGGAAAGAAAATTTTTTTCATCGTAGCAAACTTGGGCATAATATTGGAGAGTGTAGGCATACGAAAAAGGCTTCTCAAGCTCCAGACAATCTAAATAAACAAGGACAAGATGAAATAGTTGCGGTAGTATCTGAAGTGAACCTTGTCAACACAATGTATTAGATACTAGACACTAGGGCTACTCGTCACATTTATAAGGATCAAAGAATGTTTGCCTCCTACTAAGTTATAAGGGATGAACAAGTATTCATGGGAAATGCTTGAATCTCCTTAATAGTTGGAAAAGAAAAAATGATATTAAGGCTCACTTCTGGAAAGACCCTTCCACTAAATAATGTTCTACGTGTGTCTGACATCAGGAAAAATTTAGTTTCTAACTCCCTCCTAAATAAAGTTGGTGTCAAATTGGTTTTCGATTCAGAGAAGGTTATACTATCCAAGAATGAGACATTTTTTGGGAAGGGCTACTGTTGTAATGGACTGTTTGTACTGAATGTATGCTCTATTGATATTAATAAGATGAATTTCAGTTCTGCTTACTTGGTTGAATCACTTGATTTATGGCACAATAAATTAGGACATGTAAATGTATATATTCTGAAAAGAATGAAAACTAGGTCTTATACCTGATTTTCCAATCAATAACTATAAACCCCTTATCCTAGACCGTACCATTCCATAGACTTCCGCGGTTTTCTCGGTCGAATTCCGGCAACCTTCGACCCTTAACAGGTATTTGCGCGCGACCCTGATTCACACGCCGTCAATCTAAGTTAACTCAACCCGAGACTGATACCCTAGTGATCGCGCCGTTGCCGCGGTTCCAATGCCTCGTCTCGCCCGCCGAGGCAATACTCTGGCCAGGAGATGTGGGCCAGCGTTCGGTGCGAGAAAAACGCCGGGCGTGCGAATTCCGAGAGAATCTCTACGAGATGTCACATCAATCAATCAACCCATCAATCCCATCATGTCAAATAAATATCACCTTTCACCCATTCCCAAGCAACCACAAAAGTAAAAAAGTTCTTATAAGCCCATGCCTTTCTTACACTATTTGCCACAAAAGTCAAAGAAATCTCTTACACCCATCACTCACCCCATCCATCACTCCATCACCCATCACTCTCTTTCTCCCTTTACAACTCTCTCTCTCTCATTCATTCTCAAACCACTCTCCCAAGCAAGAGAAAATCCACACGTCCCAAGCCTTTCCAACTCTTCCAAGCAACAAGTGTGGCCCACCTTTCCTACCCCTTCATCTCCCATCTCAACCATCCAAACCTCATCTCCTCCGTTGGAATCAAAGTTAAAGAGCTAAGGAAGCCAAGGGAGCAAGAAGATTGAACGGTGGGTGATCTTAAATTTTATTGTTCATTCTTTTTTTTGATTTAAGGGTCCATGTATGTGGGACCCACCTTTATGTATGTTGGTATGCAAGAGGGGCCCATAATAGCGGGGCCCCTCCATACTTGTCGATGTCTCTCTCTCTCTCTCTCTCTCTCTCTCTCTCTCTCTCTCTCTCTCTCTCTCTTATGTATGATGGCTTGTGGCCCACCTTGATGCAAAGGATCATCCGCCCTGTCCACCCATCCAAAACAGTGTGGCCCACCTTGATCATGCCATTTAATCGGCGTCATTCACCCGTTTTATCTAGGCCATCCAGTGGGCCTAGAGGGTAAGAAACACAAGTATTAAGATCAAGTGGGCCACGTCTGTGTGGAACCCACCTTGATTTATAGGTGAACCTAGTCCGTCCAGCGTCCCTAGACGCTAGACGTGTTCATGAAGTGTAGCCGACAGTGAGGTATACTCACAGCAGGCATTTTAATTTTTTTGGCTTTTGGGTGGGCCACTTGTATAGGCCCCACCCTGATGTGAAGACTAAATCCATGTCGTTCATCCTTTTTCCCAACTCATTTTAGGCGTTGAGCCTAAAAATGAAGTTGGTCTGCTAAACAGGCGGGCCATACCATAGAAAACTGTGTTTCCTACCACTCAAGGTTAGTAGGACCCACCTTTCCGTTTCTACACGCTAGACATGCCGAACATTGGACTTGTTGGGCGTGTTTTGGGCCCTAGAATCCATTGAACGGAGTGGATTCTCAAGAAGTGGGCCCTACATGTGAAATACTGTGGATCAAAAAAAATAATAAATAAATAAATAAAAGGGATGCAGCAGCTGCGCTGCTGCTATCAGAAGGCAGCAGGCGCTGCCTGCGCACCAACGGATGGGCGAGCGGACAGCAACCCACGGCTCTAGCCATGGGCCCCACCTTGATGTTTATTTGTCATCCAACCCGTTCACGACGTGGGCCACTCCCAGCAGTTGGCCCCCTCCAAATTTCAGCTCCATCCACAGTTCAGGTGGCCCACACTGCAGGAAACAGTGATATTGAATTTCTGCCATTGAAACCGTTTTGTGGGCCACAGAAGTTTTGGATCAAAATGAAATTTGTTTCTTTCCTTTTACTCAGGTCCGTGTGACCTTGTCAACAGGTTGGATGGCGGGAAAACATTATGGTGGGCCACATACGTGGAACCCACCATTGTTGTATGTGTTGCCACACCGTCCACGGCTGTGGACGGTGGAACCCACCTAGTATGTGTTTTATCCACGCCTGGTCCAGCGGTCAGGCCCCACCATGATGTGTTCTATCCGCACCGTCCACACTGGACGGTGGGACCCATCCCCCACGTGTGGGACGGTGGGTGTGTATATGTGTGTGTGTGTGTGTGTGTGTGTGTGTGTGTGTGTGTGTGTGTGTGTATTATATAGATTATATATTATAATATATATTTATATATAATATTTGGTGGTTAGCCTTCATGTGGACCCCCACCATGAGGCAGGTGCTGCATATAATCTGTCCATCCATTTTTTTTTTAAAAAGCTTATTTTATGGCATAAGCTAAAGAGTGAGCCAGATCCATAGCTCAAGTGGACCCTACCTTAGTATGTGGATGAGGCCCATCTTAATTTATCTGTGGTAGTCCATTGGGGCCCACTTTAATGTGGATGTAAGGCCCATGTTATGAGGCTCATTCAATGTATTTGTGGCCCGTGGTTGAGGCCCACTTTGATATATAAGGCTCATGTTACGAGGCCCATTTTGATGCATTCTAAGGCCCACGGGTTATGGCCCATTACAATGTACATAAGGCCCATTGGTGCAGCCCATTGATGTAGCCCACTTGATGAATATAAGGCCCATGTGATTTGGCCCATTTGATGTATTTAAGGCCCAATGGAATGTACCTAAGGTCCATTGCAATGTGTGATCCCAACATGGTTTATGTAATGATGTTCATGACAGTCGTGCCTTGGGAGCAATGTTGGTTTGACGTCCACATTGCAAGTATAATGTTGGTTAAATGTCCACATTACGACTCTCCCTAGGGCTCATTGATAGGCCTATACTTGTTGTGTGTAGGCCGTCTAAGCCACCTGCATTGTAAGGATAGTGCATTACTTCATAACATGATTAGCATAGTTTCATGATTCATGATCATACGCATCATATGTATGCTTGATATGAGAAGTGACTGATCATAGCATATGCCTTCGGGCAAATTGTTTAGGGGCTCCTGAATGAGCGGTGTTGCCCTACATGAGCGCACGACACGCGCAGGATTTCTACATGACTGGATAGTGTGATTCATGCATTCGCATTGTGTGACATGGTTACCGTACGCCCTAGCGACATCAGGGTCGTAGCCTCCACAGGCGTATCGTGATTGGCAGGATTGGATATCAAAAATCTTGTTCTACATGGGGTGCTATAGATATCCCTGGGTGAAAGTCCCTAAACCCTTATGGTACCAAGAGGTTGCTCCAACGTCTAGACCGAGTGGGTGCATGAGCGCCGAGTGCCGATTACCAGACGGTTGCGCTTTTCACTATGTCGTGGTCGGTTGGAAGGGGTGCGGCCTTACCCGCCCGAGAGGAGGAGGCAAAGCTAGGCTGAGTCTGACCAGCTCGAGGAATGGGTCCGCTATCGACCAGCCGAGCCCGATATTGGCAGGCGGATAGTGAGGTCTTTTTCACTCACCTTATTCCGCGCGATGGGGCGACAATCTGGCTTGGAGTGTACTAGACCCCGGTGATATTCCAGAGTTGAGCTATATTGATATGTGGACTTAGATGAGAATTTGCATGCTTGAGTTACATTCCACACCGCATGGCCTTGGTATGGCCGACATCATCCATGTCTCGCATTGCATAGCCTTGGTACGGCTCATGGCATTCATGGATTCATCAGCATATTCCGCATTACTCTGATACTGCATAACTACTACCTTACACACACACTTACACCACCCTCTAAGCTTTCCATAAGCTTATGCACGACCGTTGCGTGCAGGTGACGTTGGATCGCAGCAGCGCTGAGACTTGAGCACGTGGCAGATTATTTTGGAGTTTTTGTTCATCATCATTGTATTTCCCTTTATGCTCATTGTACTTGTAAAGTTTTTTATCATAATGGAAATGTGATGGAGTTTTTGGTTGTTGTTTGTGGGTTATGCCTTTAGTTATGCTTATTACGAATCAAACTGGTGTTGAAAATCCTCCTCGTAGCATCCCAGGATTGGAACCTGACGAATGGGCGCTGAGAGCAGAGAATGGAGTTCTACGGAGGCTGTCGGCGCCGGATTGGGCAATTAAGAATTTTGTGAGCCCGATTTTCTAGTTAGGGGCGTGACAGAAGTTGGTATTAGAGCATAACTCGGGAATAACCAAGAACAATATTACATGTCTGCTATGAATGATTTAAGTCCTAAGTTCGGATAGCCTATCGATTTTTTATTACCGACCCTTAACAAGCGTGCCTTCGAGAGTTTTCAAAGTTGATAGGTGCCTTCACTCTTTCTTGTAGGACATGCTGTAAGACCCGTGTCCTAATCAGTACTGTTCCGTTAGCTTCCGCGGTCCTTCCGGTCAAATTCCGGCAACCTTCGCACCGTATTCGGTATTTGCGCACGATCCTAAGCCAGGTCTCGCGCACCGACGTCGGCTTAATCCGAAAGTTGTATCATAGCGACCGCGTCGTCGCCGCGGTTCCAACGCCGTGACTTGCTCACCGAACCGATACCCAGGTAAGAAGATGCCGATCTGTGTTTATTCTGAGAAACACTGCGCGTTGCGGATTTCGAGGGAATCTCTACACAATTAGTCCCATCAATCAACCATTAATGCATCCCATACATCAAGTACTTCACCCATTCCCTCTTTTTCCAAAAGTCCACCATCTTTCCACCTCACCATTTCTCTTTTTCTCATTTTCAACCACAACCATCTCTCTTCTCCACCAATTTCAAACTAAACCATACCTCTCATCACTCCTTTCTTACAACCGTCACTCCACCCATCCCTCCATCCATTATTTCTATCTCTCCCTCTCATTCTCTAGCAATTTTTTCAAATCCCATGAGAAATTTCACTCATCCAACACACCCTCTCAACTTCAAGTGTGGCCCACCCTCTCATCTCCAATCTCAACCATTCATCTTTCATCAACCTCCATTAAAAGTGAAGGTAAGGAGTTAAGGAGTCCAAGGGAGCAAGGAGAAGAAAGATAAGGTGAGTGATTTTCCATTATTTTAAATTTTAGGGCCCACTTGTTGGTGGGACCCATTTGGATGTATGTGATTTAATCAAGAGGGCCCATAGTGGCGGGGTTCCTCTATCTCATCGTGTATCTCTCTCTCTATCTCTCTCTCTTTCTTTCTTTGTAATGGTGTGGATCCCACCAATATGTGTTACATCTCCCCCGTCCATCTACATCAGACGGTGTGGCCCACTCTATTATAGGTGATGATCCGCACCATCCACTGTTTAGATGGGCCAAATGCTATATATATATATATATATATATATAAATATATATACATATATATATATGTTATATTTTATACGATATATATAATATATATAATATAATATGTATTATATATGTAATATAATATACGTATTATATGTATATATATATATCTGGTGGGCCACGTCCATGTGGGACCCACCATAATGCATGAGTTTATCCACACCGTCCAGCGTCAGTGGATGCTGGACGGGCGTGGCCTATGGAGTGTGTATACTGACAGTGGTGTGTGCCCACAAGCCGCCAAAACTCAAAAAAAAAGGGGCTTTTGGAGTAGGCTGCCCATGCAGGCCCCACCTTGATGTACGAGACTGATCCACACCGTCTATTCCGTTACTCAGTTCATTTCAGCCGTTGAACCAAAAATTTGGACTAATCTGATAATCAAGCGGGCCATACCATAGGATACAGTGTTCCTACCTTCGATTTACTCCCTAATGCTCCTGTATATCAAAAATAGCCCAATATTGGACTCTGTGGGCTTGTATCAAGCCACAGGGACCCATGGCTGGAGTGGATGTTGCTGATGTGGGCCCTACCACCGAAAATCCGTAGAAAAACGGTTTTCTTTAAAAAAAAAAAAAACAACAAACAAGGGAGGCAGCAGCGTCAGCGCTGCTGCTGCTACAGCGTCGCCCGCTGACGGACGGACTGGCTGGGGCTCACGGCCCCAGCTGTGGGCCCCACCTTGATGCATTTCTCCCATCCAAACCGTGCATTTGATGGGTCCCCACAGTTCAGCCGTCCACCCCAAAATTCAGCTGTATATGGAACTCCGGTGAGCCACATCATTTAAAATCATGGGAAGACATGCCTAAATATATAAAATTACTTGGTGGGGCCTACCTGAGTTTTGGATGTTGCTGAAACTTGGTCTGTACCGTCATTTAGATGGGACCCACATAATGGATGGGCTGGATTTGTGGACCACATTTCGGTGGGCCCCACTTATGTAAGTAACAGGTTGGATGTCAAAACGAGCATCACGGTGGGCTTCCTGCCAGCGTCTCGGTGGACTCTCTGCCCCCGTACGTTGGATGGAAAATAAATTTTTACCGTGGGCCCCTCCCTGGCTGCGTGGCCCTGTGAGCAGGTTGGGCGCAAATAAACATATCAGTGGGCCCTTGGTTCACACTACCCTGTCAACGAGTTGTATGGAAAATAAATATTACAGTGGGCCCATTTTGTGTGGCAAATATACATCAATGTGGGCCCAGGTCACATGTGACCTTATCAAAAGGTTGGGTAGAAAATAAATATTGCAGTGGGCCTTACCTGGCCCAAGTGACCTATGTGACCTATGAACAGTTGGAAGGCAAATAAACATTACAATGGGCCAGGTTGGGGTGGAAAATAAACATTACTGTGGCCCCAAGCCTGAGTGACCTTATCAATGGGTTGGATGGAAAATAAACATTATGGTAGGCCCCTCATGGGACCCACTTATGTATGTGTTGAAAATCATACCCTCCATTGGAGTGGGCTCCATCATGATGTATGTGTTTCATCCAACTGTCCAACTGTTTTGGAAATAATTTAAGGCCCATGGTGGAGGCCCATCTTCATGTATTGGTGGTCTTTGTTGAGGCCTACCTTGATTTATATTAGGCCCATATTATGAGGCCCATTTGGTGTACTGGAGGCCCACGGGTCAAGGCCCGATAGAGCATACATAAGGCCCAATATGGTGTAATTCCACCATGGTATATGTATTGATTTTGTAATGGGCCACGCCTTGGGAGCAATGCTGGTTTGACGTCCACATTGATAATGTTGGTTAAATGTCCGCATTATAACTCTCCCTAAGGCCCACTGATAGGCCCATACTTGTGGTAAGTAGGCCGTCTAAGCCCATCTCCATTATATCTAGAGCCCATATCTTTATACATGTTTAGTATAGATCCATGATTCATGATCATTCGCACCATATGTATGCCTGATGTGAGGGTGACCGATCCTAGCATATACCTTTGGATAGACTGTTTATGGGCTCCCTGATAGGCGGAGTTGCCTCATATAAATGCATGGTACACACAGGACTGTTGCATGACTGATAGTATGATTCATGCACTTACATTTGTGTGACTGTAGTTACTATATGCCCTAGCGACATGAGGGCCATACCCTCCATAGGTATATAGTGGATGGCCAGATGGGATACTGAAAATATTTGGTTCTAGCATACGGGCGCCATAGATGTCCCTGGGTGAAAATCCCTAAACCCGATGGTACCAGAGGATGACTCCAATATCGAGACCGAGTGGATATATGAGCGCACGAGGGCCGAATACCAGGAGGCCGCGTCTCCCACTATGTCGTGGTCGGTTGGAAAGGAGTGTGGCCTTACTCGCCCGAGGGTAGGGGGCAATACTAGGCTGAGTTTGACCAGCTCGCGAATGGGTCCGCTATCGACGTGCCGGATAGGTTGGCAGACTATTGGTCAGGCGGATAGTGAGGTTTCTTACACTCACTTGGTCTATGCAACTAGGAGAGCGGCAGTGCCACTTGGAGTGTATTGAACCCCGGTGATTATCCAGAATGAGAACTGTACTGATACATGATGAGGATTGACATGCTTGAGTTGCATCTCGCATCGCATGGCTGTATTATGGCCGATAGCATTCATATCTTGCACCGCATAATCTTGGTACGGCTGATTGCATTCATGTGCTCATTACCATGATTCTGCATCACTCTGACCTTGCATTTTGAGCACGCTTATATTGCGCACATACTCACACCACCCTTTAAGCTTTCTATAAGCTTATGCACGATTGATGCGTGCAGGTGACACCAGGACGCAGTCGCAGCCTTAGTCTCGCCGTATTGGAGCGTGCAGCCAAGCTTCTGGAGTTTTGTCTCTTTTATTACATTATATTTTCCCCTTTCAGTCGCATTGTACTCAAATGTTTTTTATCATAGTGGATTTTGTGGTGGTGTTCTTGTGCTTATTGTTTGTGGGTTATGCTTTTGTTATGCTCATTATGAATCAGACTAATGATTTGAAACCCTCTTTGTAGTATCCCAGGATCGGAACCTGGTGAATGGGTGCCGGGATCCGAGAATGGGGTTCTACGGAGGCTGTCGGCGCCGTATTCGGCGATCGGGAATTTTACGAGCCCGGTTTCCGAGTTCGGGGCGTGACACATGCCGCGCAAGAGAGTGACTCGATCGACTCCCACACCACCACCTGAGACTTCAGCTCCACCACCTGTGGCTCCCGCCCTACCAATTACGATTCCCGCTCCATCACCTGAGATTCCCACTGCCCAGCCTATGGATGCAGCTCCTCCACTAGAGACCGGTGCGGATCTGACTGTATCTATGAGTGCCTCCCAGTTGCAGTAGATGTTATAGGCGGTGACGGCCACACTTCAGGGGCAGGGCAGACACCCTGTTGTTTCACCAGCCCAAGCAGAGCAGGAGCGCACGAGTGCCCTCCTTCGAGAGTTCCGACGGCTCGATCCCCCGTATTTCCAATGTGAACCAGACCCGACGGTAGCTGAGAGATGGCGCGCTGATGTGGAGAAGATATTTTAGACGATGGGATGCACGACTGAGCGGCGAGTCAGATTAGCGGTATTTCTCCTCCATGGTGAGGCTGAGTACTGGTGGGCGTCAGTCTCCCGAGCAGCGGGCACTGATTTTGTATGGACTTGGGAGGATTTTGTAGATCGGTTTGACCGACAGTATTTTCCTGATCACATCGGACGATAGCGAGCGTTGGAGTTCGAGGCCTTGGTGCAGGGTGATCTGACGGTGGCTCAGTATGCCGCTCATTTTGTAGCACTGTCCAGATTTATACCATACTTGGTGGATAATGAGGAGCGGAGAGCCCACAGTTTGAGGGCGGCTTGCGTTACGGTCTTTGAGGCCGTGTTCTTGGGCATGAGCTCCCGACTGTCGAGGGAGTAGTATGGAAGGCCCAGATTTTTTAGGCTGAATGGGACGGTTCTCAGTCTGATCGCGGTCAGAGGAGAGACCGGAAGAGGCAGGCTCCTTCCAGTGATTCCCAGTAGGGTCGACCACAACAGAGGCGTACAGGTCGCTCAGCCTTCAGAGCGCCAGCACCACCTCCGAGGCAATTCGCCGACTCTTATTTTAGGTGTGGTGCGACGGGGCACCGTATATGAGAGTGTCCTCACCCCCAGCAGCAGTAACAGCAGAGAGGTCCACAGCAGCCTCCACCGCAACAGCAGTAGAGGCCCCCACAGCAATAGTGACAGTAACCCCGACCACCGAGGCCACCTCAGCAGAAGCATCAGTACCAGCCTCCGAGGCCGCAGCAGCAGAGGCAGCAGTTTCGACTGCCTCAGCGACAGCAGAAGTAGCAGCACGCTCAGAGGGGACAGGCACCTTCCCAGCCGGCTCAGGCTAGGTTTTATGCAGCTCAGCAGGACCCACAGTCGTCCGGAGGAGTCATTGAGGGTATACTTTTAGTATCTGCATGCATCGCACGTGTGTTATTTAATTCTGGTGCATCACATTCTTTTGTGGCTAAGAGTTTTTACTGATCGACTGGTTTGCCATTGGAGTCTGCTCGTGAGGGGTTGACAGTATCGACTCCCTTGGAAAAGACTGCAGTGTTGGGCCGATTTTGCTCATCTTACCCCATTCTGGTTGGGAATATCTTTTTGCCTGCCGATCTGTTTGCATTGCCGATGTCCGAGTTCGACGTCATCCTGGGCATGGATTGGCTTGCCGAGTACACGCCATATTGGATTGCTCCGCGAGGACAGTCACATTTTGTATACCTGGCTTGCCGCAGTTCCAGTTCATTACTAAGCCCAGAGGGGAGCCGTTGTCTTGTTTGATGTCTTGTGCCTTAGAGGAGCCCATAGCGGTGAGCATCGACCAGTTGCCGGTGGTTTGTGATTTTTTCGATGTGTTCCAGGAGATTCCGGGATTACCGCCTCGCCGACTCACCGAGTTTTAGATTGATCTCGTGCCTGGTACTGCACCTATTTCGAAGGCCCCGTATCATATGGCACCGTTGGAGTTACAAGAACTGCAGAAGCAGTTGGACGAGTTGCGCGAGTTGGGCTTTATCCGTCCAAGCAGTTCGCCGTGGGGAGCACCGGTACTCTTCGTGAAGAAGAAGGATGGCTCGTTAAGGCTCTGCGCAGATTACCGCGAGCTCAACAAGGTCACAATCAAGAACAAGTACCCTCTCCCGAGGATTGATGATTTGTTTGATCAGCTGCAGGGTGCACAGTTCTTTTCGAAGATTGACTTACGTTCTGATTATCATCATATTCAGATCCGAGAGGAGGACATTCCGAAGACAGCATTCAGGACGCGTTACGGTCATTTTGAGTTTCAGGTCATGTCCTTCGGACTAACCAATGCACCCACGGTCTTTATGCGGTTGATGAACGAGGTCTTCCGCCCTTATCTCGATCAGTTTGTTGTAGTCTTCATCGACGACATTCTGATCTATTCGAGGACCCGTGAGGAGCACGAGCAGTACTTGGAAGTTACGTTGCAGACCCTCTGCGCACACCAGCAGTATACGAAGCTAGAGAAGTGCAAGTTTTGGCAGGAGGAGGTGAAGTTCCTCGGTCACGTGGTGACAAGGGAGGGTGTCGCAGTGGACCCCTCGAAGGTTGAGGCAGTACGTCAGTGGGGTCAACCCACGAACGTATCCGAGATCCGTAGTTTCCTTGGTTTAGCAGGCTACTACCAGCGTTTTATTGAGGGCTTCTCTCGTATTGCAACCGCGTTGACCAAGTTGACCCGGAAGGGCGCAGAGTTTATTTAGAGCGGCGCCTGCAAGCGATCATTTATGGAGTTAAAGGACCGCCTCACGTCTTCTCCTGTCCTCACTCTTCCCTCTGGGAGTGATGGTTTCATTGTATTTACCGATGCCTCGCATATTGGTTTGGGTGATGTCCTGATGTAGCACGGCAGGCCTGTAGCCTTCGTGTCTCGACAGCTCAAGGTCTATGAGCTGAACTACCCCACGCATGATTTAGAGCTACCTGCAGTTGTCTTTCCATTGAAAGTGTGGAGACACTATCTCTATGGGATTAGATTCGAGCTCTTTTCTAACCACAAGACCTTGAAGTACCTCTTCTCGCAGTCTGATTTGAACATGAGGCAGAGGCGCTGGATGGAGCTCCTAAAGTACTATGATTTCGATCTCCAGTACTACTCAGGTAAGGCGAACGTGGTGGCGGATGCCCTCAGCCGTCAGCCACGAGGCCTAGTGGCGCATATGATGATTAAGGAGTGGCGGATGCTCGAGGATATAGCAGAGTACGACTTTGAGTTTGGCTTGCAGTCTTCTATTGTGCAGTTATCGAGCCTGTCGATTCAACCCTCTGTTGTCGCAAGGGTGATCGAGGCTCAGCAGGTAGACGAGTCGTTACAGGATTACCAAGCACATGTAGCATCTGATAGTCAGGCTGATTAGCAAATTGGTACAGATGGTGGACTTCGCTTCAGAGGCCGATTATGTGTCCCAGATATTCCTGAGCTATGCAGAGATCTTATGAGCGAGGCATATCGATCGCAGTTTTTTATCCATCCTGGCTCGACGAAGATGTATCGCGATATGAGGCGACAATATTTTTAGATGGGGATGAAACGCCAGATCGCCAGTTTTGTGGCCGAGTGTGACACATGCCAGCGTGTCAAGGCCGATCATCAGAGACCCCTTGGTCTATTACAACCGTTGAGTGTCTTGATGTGGAAGTGGGAGCACGTGTTGACAAATTTCATTATAGGCCTGCCGAGGACTCAGCGCGGTCATGATGCCATCTGGGTTGTTATGGATCGTCTGACGAAGTCGGCACATTTTATTACGATTCGTGTGACTTAGCCTTTGGACCGGCTTACAAGATTATTCATCGAGGATATTGTGAGACTACATGGTATTCCAGTCTCGATCATTTCTGACCGAGACCTGAGATTCACGTCTCAGTTTTGGGGGAGCTTCCAGAGAGCGATGGGGACTGATTTGCAGCTCAGCACCGCGTACCATCCACAGACCGATGGCCAGATCGAGAGGGTCAACCAGATCCTTGAGGATATGCTTCGGGCCTGTGCGATTGATTTCGGGGGTAGCTGGGATGAGCATCTGCAATTGGCTGAGTTCACATACAATAACAGCTATTAGGCGACCATCGGCATGGCTCCTTTTGAGGCACTATATGGTAGACCATGCAGATCACCAAGTTGTTGGACCGAGGTTGGAGAGCGTCGTATCCTAGGTCCCGAGCTTGTGCAGGAGACGTCAGAGACTATTAATATCATCAGGCAAAGGATGCGCACAGCTCAGAGCCGGCAAAAGAGTTTTGCTAATCGTCGGCGTCGTTCCTTGGAGTTTGATGTAGGGGACCATGTATATTTCAAGGTCTTGCCCATGAAGGGCGTAGTTCGATTTGGAGTAAAAGGCAAGCTTGCCCCGAGATTCATAGGACCTTTTGAGATCACTGGGCGCATTGGCGCCGTAGCGTATCAGCTTGCCTTGCTATCTTAGTTGTCTGGCGTCCACAACGTTTTTCATGTCTCCATGTTGAGGAAGTATGGGTCAGACATCGTTTCTGTTATTGACTGACAGCCGTTAGAGGTTCGTGAGGACGCTTCCTATATTGAGCAGCCAGTCCGTATCTTTGATCGGAAGGAGCAGATCCTCCAGACTAAGATCATTCCGTTGGTGAAGGTTCAGTGGGATCACCATTCTGTCGAGGAGGCTTCTTGAGAGCGCGAGGCTGAGATTCGAGAGCGTTATCCCCACCTTTTTTATGATTGATTGTGTTGTATGTTGTATGTTATCTCTGATTTTATATAGTGATGTTATGTTTCTTCTCCCTCTTGAGTTATGGCTAGTTGCGATGATTATGTAAATTTTGAGGATAAAATTTTATTAGGAGGGGAGAGCTGTAAACCCCGTATCCTAGACCGTACCATTCCATAGACTTCCGCAGTCTTCCCGGTCGAATTCCAACAACCTTCGACCCTTAACCGGTATTTACGCGCAACCCTGATTCGCACGCCTTCAATCCGAGTCGACTTAACCCGAGACTGATACCCTAGTGATCGCGCCGTTGCCGCGGTTCCAATGCCTCGTCTCGCCCGCCGAGGCAATACTCTGGCCAGGAGATGTGGGCCAGCGTTCGGTGCGAGGAAAACACCGGGCGTGCGAATTCCGAGAGAATCTCTACGAGATGTCACATTAATCAATCAACCCATCAATCCCATCATGTCAAGTACATGTCAAGTACACATCACCTTTCACCCATTCCCGAGCAACCACAAAAGTCAAAAAGTTCTTACAAGCCCATACCTTTCTTACACCATTCGCCACAAAAGTTAAAGAAATCTCTTACACCCATCACTCACCCCATCCATCACCCATCACTCTTTTTCTCCCTTTACAACTCTCTCTCTCTCATTCATTCTCAAACCACTCTCCCAAGCAAGAGAAAATCCACACGTCCCAAGCCTCTCCAACTCTTCCAAGCAACAAGTGTGGCCCACCTTTCCTACCCCTTCATCTCTCATCTCAACCATCCAAACCTCATCTCCTCCGTTGGAATCAAAGTTAAGGAGCTAAGGAAGCCAAAGGAGCAAGAAGATCGAATGGTGGGTGATCTTAGATTTTATTGTTCATTCTTTTTTTTATTTAAGGGTCCATGTATGTGGGACCCACCTTGATGTATGTTGGTATGCAAGAGGGGCCCATAGTGGCGGGGCCTCTCCATACTTGCTGATCTCTCTCTCTCTCTCTCTCTCTCTCTCTCTCTCTCTCTTATGTATGATGGCTTGTGGCCCACCTTGATGCAAAGGATCATCCGCCCTGTCCACCCATCCAAAATAGTGTGGCCCACCTTGATCATGCCATTTAATCGGCGCCATTCACCCGTTTTATCTAGGCCATCCGATGGGCCTAGAGGGTAAGAAACACAAGTATTAAGATCAAGTGGGCCACCTCTGTGTGGAACCCACCTTGATTTATAGGTGAACCTAGTCCGTCCAGCGTCCCTGGACGCTGGACGTGTTCATGAAGTGTAGCCGACAGTGAGGTATACTCACAGTAGGCATTTTAATTTTTTTGGCTTTTGGGTGGGCCACTTGTATAGGCCCCACCCTGATGTGAAGACTCAATCCATGCCGTTCATCCTTTTTCCCAACTCATTTTATGCGTTGAGCAGAAAAATGAAGTTGGTCTGCTAAACAGGCGGGCCATACCATAGAAAACTGCGTTTCCTACCACTCAAGGTTAGTAGGACCCACATTTCCGTTTCTACATGCCAGACATGCCGAACATTGGACTTGTTGGGCGTGTTTTGGGCCCTAGAATCCATTGAACGGAGTGGATTCTCAAGAAGCGGGCCCCACATGTGAAATACCGTGGATCAAAAATAAATAAATAAAATAAAATAAAAGGGATGCAGCAGCTGCGCTACTGCTGTCAAAAGGCAGCAGGCACTGCCTGCGCACCAATGGACGGGCGAGCGGACAGCAACCCACGGCTCTAGCCATGGGCCCCACCTTGATGTTTATTTGTCATCCAACCCGTTCACGACGTGGGCCACTCCCAGCAGTTGGCCCCCTCCAAATTTCAGCTCCATCCACAGCTCAGGTGGCCCACACTACAGGAAATAGTGATATTGAATTTCTGCCATTGAAACCGTTTTGTGGGCCACAGAAGTGTTGGATCAAGATGAAATTTGTGTCTTTCCTTTCACTCAGGTCCGTGTGACCTTGTCAATAGGTTGGATGGTGGGAAAACATTATGGTGGGCCACATACGTGGAACCCACCATTGTTGTATGTGTTGCCACACCGTCCACGGCTGTGGATGGTGGAACCCACCTAGTATGTGTTTTATCCACACCTGGCCCAGCGATCAGGCCCCACCATGATGTGTTCTATCCGCACCGTCCACACTGGACGGTGGGACCCATCCCCCACGTGTGGGACGGTGGGTGTGTATATGTGTGTGTGTGTGTGTGTGTGTGTGTGTGTGTGTATTATATAGATTATATATTATATTATATATTTATATATAATATTTGGTGGTTGGCCTTCATGTGGACCCCCACCATGAGGCAGGTGCTGCATACAATCTGTCCATCCATTTTTAAAAAAAAGCTTATTTTATGGCATGAGCTAAAGAGTAAGCCAGATCCATAGCTCAAGTGGACCCCACCTTGGTATGTGGATGAGGCTCATCTTAATTTATCTGTGGTAGTCCATTGGGGCCCACTTTAATGTGAAAGTAAGGCCCATGTTATGAGGCCCATTCGATGTATTTGTGGCCCGTGGTTGAGGCCCACTTTGATATATAAGGCTCATGTTACGAGGCCCATTTTGATGCATTCTAAGGCCCACGGGTTATGGCCCATTGCAATGTACATAAGGCCTATTGGTGCGGCCCATTGATGTGGCCCACTTGATGAATATAAAGCCCATGTGATTTGGCTCATTTAATGTATTTAAGGCCCAATGGGATGTACCTAAGGTCCATTGCAATGTGTGATCCCAACATGGTTTATGTAATGATGTTTATGACAGTCGTGCCTTGGGAGCAATGTTGGTTTGACGTCCACATTACAAGTATAATGTTGGTTAAATGTCCACATTATGACTCTCCCTAGGGCCCATTGATAGGCCTGTACTTATTGTGTGTAGGCCGTCTAGGCCACCTACGTTGTAAGGATAGTGCATTACTTCATAACATGATTAATATAGTTCCATGATTCATGATCATACGCATCATATGTATGCTTGATATGAGAAGTGACAAATCATAGCATATGCCTTCGGGCAGATTGTTTAGGGGCTCTTAAATAAGCAGTGTTGTCCTACATGAGTGTACTTCAGGCGCAGGATTTCTACATGACTGGATAGTGTGATTCATGCATTCGCATTGTGTGACATGGTTACCGTACACCCTAGCGACATCAGGGCCATAGCCTCCACAGGCGTATCGTGGTTGATAGGATTGGATACCGAAAATCTTGTTCTACATGAGGTGTTATAGATATCCCTGGGTGAAAGTTCCTAAACCCTTATGGTACCAAGAGGTTGCTCCAACATCTAGACCGAGTGGTGCATGAGCACCGAGTGCCGATTACCAGACGGTTGCGCTTTCCACTATGTCGTGGTCAGTTGGAAGGGGTACGGCCTTACCCGCCCGAGAGGACAGGGCAAAGCTAGGCTGAGTCTGACCAGCTAGAGGAATGGGTCCGCTATCGACCAGCCGAGCCCGATATTGGCAGGCAGATAGTGAGGTCTTTTTCACTCACCTTATTGCGCGTGATGGGGCGACAATCTGGCTTGGAGTGTACTAGACCCCAGTGATATTCCAGAGTTGAGCTGTATTGATATGTGGACTTAGATGAGGATTTGCATGCTTGAGTTGCATTCCACACCGCATGGCCTTGGTATGGCCGACATCATCCATGCCTCGCATTGCATAGCCTTGGTACGGCTCATGGCATTCATGGATTCATCAACATATTCCGCATTACTCTGATACTGCATAACTACTACCTTGCACACACACTTACACCACCCTCTAAACTTTCTATAGGCTTATACACGACCGTTGCGTACATGTGACGTTGGATCGTAGCAGCGCTGAGGCTTGAGCACGTGACAGATTATTTTAGAGTTTTTGTTCATCATCATTATATTTCCCTTTATCCTCAATGTACTTATAAAATTTTTTATCATAGTGGAAATGTGATGGAGTTTTTGGTTGTTGTTTGTGGGTTATGCCTTTGGTTATGCTTATTACGAATCAAACTAATGTTGAAAATCCTCCTCGTAGCATCCCAGGATTGGAACCTGGCGAATGGGCGCTGGGAGCCGAGACTGGGGTTCTATGAAGGCTGTCGGCGCCATATTCGACGATCGAAAATTTTGTGAGCCCAGTTTCTGAGTTTGGGGCATGACAATAACCAAATAAATGTAAAGTGTGTGAAGAATCTAAGTTCCATAAGAACCATTCAAATCAGTTTTTAGAGAATCTGAGGTTCTAGAACTGATTTATAGTGACTTATTTGATTTTAAAAATCACATGTTTACAAACGGAAAAAAAATACTACATAACCTTCATAGATGATTTCTTAAGGTACATTAGAGTATACTTACTAAGAAGTAAAGATGAAGCCTTGAGTTCTTTATCGAGTATAAGACATAAGTTGAAAACTAGATAAATAAGAAAATCAATAGAATTAGAACAGATAAGGCAAGTGAATATGAATCATTACATTTTAAGGAATTCTGTGAAAATAATGGCATTATACATGAAACCACAACCCCTTATACACCTGAACAAAACAGTATAGCAGAACAGAAAAATAAAACTTCGAAAGAAATGATGAATGCAATGCTGAATAGTTCTAGTTTACCCTCAAACATGTGAGAAGAAGACATTCTTTCTGCTTATCACATCCTAAATAGAATACTTTATAAAGTTACAGGTAAAACACCCTATGAACTATGGAAGTGTAACGTTTTAGATTTTCACTGTTTTGGATTTTCAAAAACCCTTGAAAACCTTCAATGTGACTAACTTACGTTGTCGCTTATTGACCCCTGACGCTCGAAGTGAGCCTAGTGCGGGTGATACTGGTAAAGAACTGCACAAATTTAATTAATCAACTGTAAAGAGCCAACGAATCTGCCCACTCACTTACGCACCGAGTATAACCATCCTGATTTGTTCACATATGGCCCAAATCTAACCGACATATCACTGACTAATCAAAACGACCACAACTAACTTAAAAATCTACCCAAAGCCAAGACAATTAGGGGTTAGATCGTAATTAACAAATCAAAATGACCCAATTATCCATATTGCTTACGAACTAACGATTTAGAGTGATTATAATTAAATCGTCATTTTCACTAATTGTGAATAGTTCACACTACGAACATAGTTAATCCAAACCCTAATTATTACGCACGAGAAATCTTACTACCCAATTCATTCCAAAAATGCCCCGATTATCTAAATAAGCTCTAGACCACTCGTTAGTGGGCCACTAAACCCGAGGCTATAGAAATATATTCGTCTTAGTGGGCTTGACATCCATCGCGGGATATCGATCGAGCCGAGATCGCGTCTCGAATCATTCAACTTGGACTCGCAAGGCGAGTGCTTGAGTTGTGTGAATACCTTATATGAAAATCTGAGATTTAAGTGAAATAAGTTTATTCCTCTTTCGTAAAGTTATAACTTTCGGACCGTCAGTTCATGGCCAAATTCGGGGTACCAACTAAATATATTTCTCCACACATATCCGTATAGTCGCGGCCCCGATCGACTATCAGTGACCATTGAACAGAATTCTAATTATATATATCTATCGGCGTATCCAAATGGCAGGTCAATCATGTCCATACGTAAATCATCATTTAAGGCTAACTATCCTATGGTGTATACACCCCATAGTGGGCCTTAGAGGTTAGAAAAAGTCCCATAGGGCTAGTATAGTAAAAATCCGGCCCTTGAGGGCATTTACACCAAATTTGGCACTATATAAGGGTTTCATTTGGGCACCCCATTTCTCCATACGAATTTGCATTTTCCAAAAAAGAGAAAGAGAGAAAGAGAAAGAGAAAAAGAGTGAGAGTAGGAGTGGAGAGGCTTTAGTGCTTTCCTTAATCGGTTTCTTCCAATCAAAGCTCTAGCATCGATCATTTTCCTCCGCCGAATCCACCCCACTAGCGATTGAAGGTAAGAAACAAATCTTAATTTTTAACCTAGGTTTTTCTAAAATGAATTGCATGAATCTCATATAGTTCTTCGTGATTATATAGAAATTTATGATTTTTCCCAAATCCCTAACCCTATGAGCTCAAAATCGGATATTCCTTCTTAAGGTGCGGACCATTATTTCTAAGTTTCCATTTATCGACCCTTGAGAGTCTCATTTAATAATATCTTATGTTGAATGGGTTGTAATAGCTAGCATGTTTATATTTCATGTTTGATTGTATTTTATGTTATTGATTGGATATGTATGCTCACATATTCGATAAAATGTCCAAGTGGTAAAATGCGTTGATTTGCCAATGTTCACATGCTTGATTTATTGCCTAAGTGATTATATTACTTTATACATGCCTACATATTTGATTTAATGCTTTAGTGAATGTAATACCCTATGGATGCTCATGTGTTCGATGAAATGCCTAAGTAATTGCGTAGTAAAATTTATGTTATATTTATGTAATATAATGTTAGTCCATAGCGATACCTAGGATTATTACGATGCTAGGTCAGTTGGCTAACCGCTTGAACTAAAAGGGAGGCCCGAGTTAAGGCGGCCACCCTAGGCTTGTTTGATCGACCCGGGTTGGATACGGAGGACTGACAATAGCTAGACTACACGGGATGGTTGCACTCAATGTCAGTTGCGTCTTAGTTCTCCCAGGTCAATCAAATTAGCCCACTAGCCGACTGATCATGTATGTTCACAATGTATGATATGACTAAATGAAATTTAGGATACCACGTTCCCAATAGATGTGTCTACTTATAATCGTTAGTGCGATACAATTCTACTGAGACTCATGAGCCGGGCATGGTAGTATGGGATATCGTATCCGAGTTGTCGGCCTACGCTGGGGTGACGAGCCTCCCCGTAGTAACCAGTGAGCAACTAAGACTCATGAGCTAGGCATGGTGGTATGGGACACCGTGTCCGAGCTGTCGGCCTATGCTCAGGTGACAAGCCCCCCCCACCCATAATGACCAATGAGCACTGATGGAGGTGATAGACCATTGTTTGAATGGCCCTCTTAAAATCACTCGGCTAATGGTTGCGTGCTAAAGTACTGTTCGAACGACACGGGCGTGAATGAAATTGGGTGACGAACTCTTTTCCTTCATGTGTTTTGGTTTTATATGACAAGCTCGCACCTCGAAACTGAGTGATCTTACCCGGTATTGGGTGACGATTCATACCGGGTTGATCCTCATACATTTAGGTATCATTCTGTACCTTTGGAATTATTAATTTGTGTGATAAACGGGTGACACCTAAATTTGGATTAAGGGACACTGGTAAGGAGTCGCTACGTGCAGCAACGAGTCACGTGATTCGAATAAGGACTCGTGATATAATGTCGGTATCCTAGCTTCGCCAATATGTTGGATGAATTGAACTTAATAATTACTCGGCTAACATGATCATTCATCGCATTGCATTAGATTAAGATGTGGTGAACTGGCGTGGTTTCACGTGATGAGGAAGTGTTATCATTTGCGAAACAAGTGGTCGGAGTCGCTTGTGAGGGAGTGTTGTTTGGAAAGGGCATGCATCATGTCATATCTTCATATGCACATTTAACAAGAATATTTAGGAATTGCTTATTTCTTGTTGATCATTAACTGCGATGATTGTGTCGATAACATGTGTAACTTAGAACTAATGGAACCACTGAGTTAGCTACTCGCTCTCACCTGGGACGGTGTTTTAAAACACCAACCAAGCATATCATTGATGTAGGTACTAGTGAAACCTCAGACAGGTAGGCTTATATCGGGCTGTGCTAACACCGTCATGTTTTGGAGAATTGGCGTAAACTGAAAGCTTTACACTTTAACCATCTTGGGTATGTATATTGTGGCTTATATAATTCTCATTAGGACGGACACCACTTTTCAATTGCACTTTGACTGTTTGCCATATATTTATCAATTTTTGTTATCTCTGCCTTGCTTTAGTTCCTCTACATTGAATTGCGCAACTCTGATTATTTGTGTGTGGACTTAATGTGAATTAGAATGAAGATGTTTATGCATTTTATTAAGTTAACACCTGAGAACTTGGGACCGGATTCTATGTACTCGGGTACCGATTTTTGGGGCGTTATAGGAAGAAACATTCTACTAGTTATAAATATCTTAAAAGTGTGGGGGTGCTTAGCAAAAATAGGTTTACCGAAAACTAAATTTATAAGATACGCAGAAAATAGTGCAGTCTACCAATTCTTAGTTTTGAAATTCAAGGATTATATCCTAGACCCTAACACTATTATTGAGGTAATAAATAGAGAATTCTTTCAGAATGTTTTTTCAAAAAAAATTTGCATCTAAAGAAATTGAAAATAATGATACTTCAAGTATTGCCTTAAGTAGTAAGAATATTGAAAGAGAAAATGTAAAAAATAAATAAATAAATAAATAAAAATAAAAATAAAAAAAAAGAAAAAATGAACTAGGAGGAGCATAAGGGTTATGAAAGAAACTAACCTAAGAGATGGACTCTATACTTTTCTCCTTGAGGATGATCATTTAACCTATACAGAAGCTATCAATTCATTTTATTCATCTTTCCGGAAAGAAGCTATAAATGATGAATTAAAATCTATTTTGTTTAATAAAACTTAGGAATTAGTAGTCTTGTCATCTGGGAATAAGACAATAGGATGTAAATGAATTTTTAGGAGAAAGTTAAAGCCCGATAGTACTATTGACAAGTTTAAAGCTAAATTAAGGATTTTAGACAGAATGAAGGGATAGACTACTTTAATAAAAATTCTTCTATAACTAGGATCTCTTCTATTAGAGTCCTTATAACCTTAGCATATATATATATATATATATATATATATATATATATATATATATATATATATATATATATATATATATATATAAACTTCGTGTACATCAAATGAATGTTAAGACAACTTTTTTAAATTAAGATTTAGAAGAAGAAATATACATGTATCAACCTGAGGGTTATAAAATTGAATGTCAATAAAACAAAGTATGTGAATTAATCAAATCTCTATATGATTTAAAATAAGCTCCTAAACAATAGCATGAGAAATTTAACAATGCTTTAAAGTTTAATAGCTATAGAATAAATGGTGCCGACATATGCGTATATAGTAAATTCTTAGGTAATGAATGAGTTATTATTCGTTTGTATGTAGATAAAATGTTCATTTTTTGGAACTAGTCTTAAGTTGATTGACTCTACTTAGAAATTCTTGTCATCACAATTTGATATGAAAAATCTAGGTAAGGTGAATGTGATTCTTAAAATAAAAGTAATCAGAAAAGATAATGGTTTTATTCTATCTCACTCCCATTATATTAAGAAAGTATTAAAAGGTTTTAATCACGTTGATAACATACATGTTAGTTATTCGATACATATAAAGAAAAACACAAGTAAAAGTGTATCACAACTTAAATATTCCAGAATCATTGGTAGCATATTGTACCTAATGAATTGCACAAGGCCTGATATAGCTTATGCAGTAAATAAATTGAGTAGATACACTCATAATCCTATTCATGATCATTGGAATGCTTTATATAGAATACTAAGGTATCTAAAAGGTATAATCACATATGGTATACATTACATTGGCTTTTCCATTATATTGGAAGGATATAGCGATGCTAACTAGATTAAAGATTCAGATGAAATGAAATTCACAAGTGGATGTGTTTTCATTTTGGGTGAAAGAGTTGTCTCTTAGAAATCCACCAAACAAACTTATATTGCTCGGTCTACTATGGAATCCAAGTTCATTGCTTTGGAAAAAGCTGGAACAGAAGCAGAATGGATTAGAAATCTATTGGTTGACATAACTTTGTGGCCAAAACCTATTTCGGCTATATCTCTAAATTATGATTGTCAAGTTGCTATAGCAAGGGAAAATAATAAGATTTATAAAGGCATAAGTATACATATTCGACTCTTGCATAATATAGTAAGACATTTACTATAAAGAGTAATAACCATTGATTTTGTGAAATTATGGAAGAATTTGGTAGATCGACTGATTAAAGGACTTAGTAAACAACTAGTTTTAGATACATCGAAAGGAATAGGGCTAAATCCAATATCATGAGCTACCGGTGTTGGTAAACCAACCTATATAAATTGAGATCCCACGTGATAGGTTTCAAATGGGTAAACAACAAAACACTAGGAAATGTATAGCACTGCGATAAGAAAGCTCATTCTATGATGTAGACAGTGCAAGCAACAATTCGAAAGGTTAAGTCTTGAACTCTTAATAAATTCATATGTCATATAATTATTGGTGGTATATTCAGTTGCTGCATACACTTGATGGAATTCACCTATACTAGTGTGGAGGTGAGGCCACTTCCCATGAGAACTTGGACGAATTCTTTAAAGCACTAGTGAAATTCAGGTAAAGATGAATGGCCAAAAAGCATCAAACCACAGAATCATTTATATCGGAACAATTGTGTGAGTGACATGTATAGTCATTTTACATCAATAGGAATCTTGTTCAAGACAGTTTGTCACTTAAATCATTTGAACCTACCTTGTCTATTCTAAGCATCGATTCAAGTCTAATAATAGACATCAATATAATGCACAATTATTTCTGTCTAAACCGAAAGTCCTTATTTTGAAACATGTGAGAAGTATTGTATTTTTAGTGTCTCAAAATAAATAAATAAGTAATTTTAAATTATTTAAAAATTTCTCTCTAAATTTTTTAAAAATCAACAAAGGCATTTTATCTTGTAGTGGTGTGGGTTTAATCCCACATCGGATACGCAAGAAGAAAAAAATTGGGTCTATAAGAAGAAAATTTTGCATAGGGCTTAGGCCCCTTTCAAGGGGCATGTGAATTTGGTTGTTTGGGAAGGGGGAGGGATTATGCAATCAACCCCAATCTATGTCATGAACCACGCGCACATGCGTGTCGGTCCGTGGCATGGCATGGCATGGTGTGGTGGGGTGTGGTGTGGTATGGTACGCGCGAGTATACTTGCAAGCCTAAAAGTTTTTGTTGCCTTTTGAAATTTTAATTTGCAAGGGTTATTTGTTTTGTATTTTCGAACAAATCCGATAATCAAAAAGGTTTTTCTTCAAAAAAACCCAACAGCCATATCTGTTGCCAGGGGTCCGTACACACCCATTCGAGGCAACATTTAAAGTCTATATAATGGACTTCTCTGGTTCTAAATTTTTAATAAAGTTCAATCTTTTGGCTCTCTCTCTCTTACCCCGAATCTCTGCGAAGATTTCATTTGGTTCAGTCTTCGGGTTATACATACAATGACGGTTCAGGCATTCGTACATCGAGTGCGCCTGTGTGACAAGACAACATTCAAAGGTATCTTGGAGATTGATTATCCAGTATACTTATTACACTATGGACATCGTCCAAAAGAGGACAAATCAATTTCAAGCCGAGTGGCTTTCGTTGCGCCTCGAATCAAATAAGTTTTCTAAGTTCTTATTTTCTTTTAATTTTGAATTTCTATAATTACGGATTTACAAATCCAAAAATTCCTACAAAGACCAGCTGCAACCACCATGGGACTATCTCTATGAACTCTTTCCATTGGAGATAATTGGACCCGGTTAAAGTATGAACATGATATGTTTGAGTTGGAATTTCAACTAGTTACAAAACGTACTCATATTAGCAAATTTATTTACTTTAAACAATTCATGAATAAAACTAAATATCAAGTAAAATTATTATAAGTTCAATTGAATGGAACCTTTAATTGTACTATCTAAGATGAAGATATGCCCAACCGATCAACCCTGGTAAGAATTGGTTACATTATCATCACTCCTCCCTTGGAACGTAGTCATGACATGCGAGTGACTCTTCTAAACATGAAACTAAGCAATGTCAATCATGTAAATCCGAGACACTCAATACCTGTGGGTGAGATGAGTCTCGGCTTTATAATACTAGCATCATTTACTCTACACCGTCTATGTAAGACCCGTGTCCTAGTCTGTACTGTTCCGTTGGCTTCCGCGGTCCTTCCGGTCAAATTTCAGCAACCTTCGCACCGTATCCGGTGTTTGCGCACGATCCTAAGCCAGGTCCCGTGCACAGACGTCGGCTTGATCCGAAAGTTGTATCATAGCGACCGCGTCGTCACCGCGGTTCCAACCCCGTGACTTGCGCACCGAACCGATACCCAGGTAAGAAGATGCCGATCTGTGTTTATTCCGAGAAACACCGCGCGTTACGGATTTCGAGGGAATCTCTACACAATTAGTCCCATCAATTAACCATAAATGCAACCATACCTCAAGTACCTCACCCATTCCCTCTTTTTCCAAAAGTCCACCATCTTTCCACCTCACCATTCCTCTTTTTCTTATTTTCAACCACAACCATCTCTCTTCTCCACCAATTTCAAACTAAACCATACCTCTCATCACTCCTTTCTTACAACCATCACTCCACCCATCCCTCCATCCATTATTTCTATCTCTCCCTCTCATTCTCTAGTAATTTTTCCAAATCCCATGAGAAATTTCACACATCCAACACACTCTCTCAACTTCAAGTGTGACCCACCCTCTCATCTCCAATCTCAACCATTCATCTTTCATCAACCTCCATTAAAAGTGAAGGTAAGGAGCTAAGGAGTCCAAGGGAGCAAGGAGAAGGAAGATAAGGTGGGTGATTTGTCATTATTTTAAAGTTTAAGGCCCACTTGTTGGTGGGACCCATTTGGATGTATGTGATTTAATCAAGAGGGCCCATAGTGGTGGGGTTCCTCTATCTCACCGTGTATCTCTCTCTCTATCTCTCTCTCTTTCTTTCTTTGTAATGGTGTGGATCCCACCAATATGTGTTACATCTCCCCCGTCCATCTACATCAGACGGTGTGGCCCACTCTATTATAGGTGATGATCCGCACCATCCACTGTTTGGATGGGCCCAATGCATCTTTATATATATATATATATATATATATATATATATACACACACACACACATATATGTTATATTTTATATAATATATGTATATAATATATAATATAATATGTATTTATATACATATATAATATAAGGTATATTATATATATATATATATATATATATTTATATTGGTGGGCCACGTCCACGTGGGGCCCACCACAATGAAGTGATTATGTAAGTCGTCCAGCGTCCAGGGACGCTGGACGTTGGCAACGTAAAGTGCTAACTGGCACTGCTTAAAAAAAAGGAGAGAGAGAGAGAAAGAAATGGTGGACCACTCATGCAGGCCCCACCTTGATGTATATATAAAATCCAAGCCGTCCATTTTGTTCCCCATCTCATTTTAGGCGTTGAGCCGAAAAATGAAGTTGATCCCCTTCTTTAGCGGGCCATACCATAGGAAACAGTATTCCTACCTTCGATTTACTCCCTGATGCTCCTGTATATCAAAAATAGCCCAATATTGGACTCTATGGGTTTGTATCGAGCCACAGGGACCCATGGCTGGAGTGGATGTTGCTAATGTGGGCCCTACCATAGAAATTCCGTAGAAAAATTGGTTTTCCAAAAAAAAAAATAGAAGGGAGGCAGCAGCGCTGACGCTGCTGCTGCCACTGCCGTGCGGGCCGCTAACGGATGGACGAGTTGGGGCTCACGGCCCCAGCTGTGGGCCCCACTTTGATGCGTTTCGATGATCAACACCGTGCATTTGATGGGTCCCCATGGACCACCCGTTCACCCCAAAAATCAGCCATAAACGGAACTCAGGCGAGCCATACCATCTAAAATCATGTGAAGACATGCTTAAAACATATAAGGTCATTTGGTGGGGCCTACCTGAGTTTTGGATGTTGCTAAAACTTGGTCTGTACCGTCAGTTAGATGGGACCCACATAATGGGTGGGCTGGATTTGTGAACCACATTTCGGTGGGCCCCACATCCGCCCCAAGGTCCAATGACCTTATCAACAGGTTGGACGTTATATAAACATTACAGTGGGCTCCCTGCCCACGTTCCCTGCTCAACAGGTTAGATGAAAAATAAATATTACAGTGGGCCCCTCCCTGGCTGCATGGCCCTGTGAAAGGGTTGGGTGCACCTAAACATTTCAGTGGGCCCCTGGTCCACACAACCTATCAACAGGTTGTATGGAAAACAAGCATTGAAGTGGGCCTATTTTAGACAGAAAATAAATAGCAGTGGGCCCTATCCAGGCCCACGTGACCTTATGAATAGATTGGATGATAAATAAATATTTTGGTGGGCCCTACCCTGGTCCACATGACCTTATGAACAGTGGTTGGAAAATAAACATTATATTGGGCCCTAGGCAGGATGGAAAACAAGCATTATGGTGGGCCCCGCTTATGTATGTACTGTAAATCACACCCTCCATTAGTGTGAGCTCCATCATGATGCATGTGTTTCATCCAACAGTCCAACCGTTTGGGGATAAATTAAGGCCCATTGTGGAGGCCCATATTCATGCATTGGTGGTCCTTGTCGAGGCCCACCTTGATTTGTATTAGGGCCCATATCATGAGGCCCACTGTGATGTATGCAAGCCTATGTGACTAAGCCCATGTTGATGCATGTGTAGCCCGTCATTGAGGCCCACCTTGATATGTATCTGTGAGACCCATGTATGAGGCCATTTGATGTATTAGAGGCCCATGGGTCGAGGCCCAATAGGATGAACATATGTCCCTTGTAGTGTGACTCCACCATAGCATATGTATTGGCACTTATAATGGGCCACGCCTTGGGAGCAATGCTGGTTTGACGTCCACATTGATAATGTTGGTTAAATGTCCGCATTATAACTCTCCCCAAGGCCCACTGATAGGCCCATACTTGTGGCAAGTAGGCCGTCTAGGCCCATCTCCATTATACACAGAGCTCATCTCTTTATACATGTTTAGTATAGATCCATGATTCATGATCATTCGCACCATATGTATGCCTGATGTGAGGGTGACCGATCATAGCATATACCTTTGGATAGACTGTTTATGGGCTCCCTGATAGGCGGAGTTGCCTCATATAAGTGCATGGTATATACAGGACTGTTGCATGACTGATAGTGTGACTCATGCACTTGCATTTGTGTGATTGTAGTTACTGTATGCCCTAGCGACATCAGGGCCATAGCCTCCATAGACACATCGTGGATGGCTGGGTTGGATACCGAAAATATTTGGTTCTAGCATATGGGCGCCATAGACGTCCCTGGGTGAAAATTTCTAAACCCGATGGTACCAGAGGATGACTCCAACGTCAAGACCGAGTGGATATACGAGCGCGTGAGGGCCGAATACCAGGAGGCCGCATCTCCCACTGTGTCGTGGTCGGTTGGAAAGGAGTGTGGTCTTGCTCGCCCGAGGGTAGGGGGCAATACTAGGCTGAGTTTGACCAGCTCGCGAATGGGTCCGCTATCGACGTGCCGGATAGGTATTGGCAGACTGTTGGTCAGGCAGATAGTGAGGTTTCTTACGCTCACTTGGACTGTGCGGCTAGGAGAGCGACAGTGCCATTTGGAGTGTATTGAACCCCAGTGATTATCCAGAATGAGAACTGTACTGATACATGATGAGGATTGGCATGCTTGAGTTGCATCTCGCATCGCATGGCCGTATTATGGCCAATAGCATTCATATCTTGTACCGCATAGCCTTGGTACGGCTGATTGCATTCATGTGCTCATTACCATGATTTCCGCATTACTTTGACCTTGCATTTTGAGCACGCTTATATTGCGCACATACTCACACCACCCTCTAAGCTTTCTATAAGCTTATGCACGATTGATGCGTACAGGTGACGCCAGGACGCAGTCGCAGCCATATTCTCGCTGTAGTTGGAGCGTGCAGCCGAGCTTTCAGAGTTTTGTTTCTTTTGTTACATTGTATTTTTCCTTTCTATCGCATTGTACTCAAAAGTTTTTGATCATAGTGGATTTTGTGGTGGTGTTCTTGTGGTTATTGTTTGTGGGTTATGCTTTTGTTATGCTCATTATGAATCAGACTAATGACTTGAAATCCTCCTTGTAGTATCCTAGGATCGGAACCTGGCGAATGGGTGCCGGGATCCGAAAATGGGGTTCTACGGAGGCTGTCGGCGCCGGATTCAGCAATCGGGAATTTTGTGAGCCCGGTTTCCGAGTTCGGGGTGTGACAGTCTACATCCCTATCAAACAATGATCATCTGCGTTTTCGTCACCATCTGCATTGAATGTAAATGCAACTGCATACAATCGTTCAACTTAATCCCAATATTACAAGTCTGGATTTGTAAAAATCTTCACTTACTGATGTCACTATGGTGGCTAATACTATCATATCTAATCTCATAAATTTAAACTCAGGATTGTGATTTTAATCCTACCCTCAACAGATTATCAATAAAATATTTCAGTTCGGCCCAAAAAGCATCTCACATTGATCGTTGAAAAATGAAAATTTTATAAAGTGAAATAGACGATTAGGTTACACTATCCCATTCAAGCGGTCTGTATCGGCTTTATAAGATGGGCAATAGAACCAAAATTGGGCCTAATCAGAACTCTATCAATATGATCTATACATCATCCATGAGCATTCCAAATCTAGCCATAAAATTCATAAGATGGGCGGTCTAAATAGAACATATAGTCTAATTCAAATGGATGGTCAAATTTGATGCTCAGGGTCCACTTAATGGTGGATCTAGATACTTCATCGTCCGCCCCATGAACATTCCATATGGCACACCCATAATACACAAGATAGATAGTTTAAATCTAAAACAATTATATGAGAGTGGGCCTAAAGGAGAGGCCCAACACAAAACCTCTAATGGGTGTAGGCCCATAAAACTGTCCATAGAAAAAGGTTCATTGATGAGGGCCCAATAAATGCCCCACCCATTCAATCAAGAGTGGTCACTGGTCCATTCATCAAGTCATGTGGACGAGTCCCACTCTAGGATGTAAAATAGACCCACGAGCCTAGGAATGAAAAACAATCAGGCCCACCTCATAAAAATAAAAGGGCTCGTTGCTCCATAAAAGGGTGCACAAGCCCATTGCTACCTACACAAAAGCTCGGAGGGCTGGCTTTCAAAATAAAGGAAAAGAAGGGTGGAAACCCTAACCCATTTATGTTGGCTGTCAACTACATTGTTGTTGGCAATTAGACGCCGAAATCAATAGAGAAAGTCACTCATGGTGCCACTGTAGGTGTCGGGATATCCAAAACAACAACAAAGCGATAATGGGAGAAGCAGGTTCTCAAAATGTGCTACAAATGAAAGGGGTTTTGGGAAAACCCTAACCTTAATAGCAACGTAGCCCTTGCCCTCTATACAGAAGACCAATCATCAATCGAATGCCAGGAAGAGAGAAGAAACTAGCTTCCAAAGCTACTAGTGGTCGACCCTGATTTCGGCTTCCACAATCCTCATTATCTTACAGCACCAAATTTATTCATATTGAAGGATCCCTTTACTGCCAGAGCGAAGACGAGAGGGTTGCCCATGCTTCGATCACAATGCACAGCCTCCTTTGATTATTATTAATGGTTGCTGACCTACACGGGCGAAAGGGAAAATCCTAACTTCAATCAATGAAAATGAGTGGTCTATTAAGTTTGAATTTTACCCCAACACCCTCTAATTCTTTCTTCCCTCTTCTTTATTTAAAAAAAAAAAAATTAATAATGGATTTCAACACCCTCTATTTAGAAAAGGAGAGAATAAAGGAAGGGTACCAATGCGATCGATATGCCAAAATCCAATAACCACTTAATCCCCTCTTTGGTTGTCAATACATAAACCCGGTAACAATGACAATCAATGATGTTGTTGCGTTGGACGTCGAAAACGGATGCGGAATTGCACCCTATGGCTAGATCTAAGTCTAGATAGACTTAATTAAACAGATCTCACCCTAGCTATATGAATGGATTTCAACAAACTATGTTAATCTTCCATAACCGATATACATTTTGTTGTAATGCCAACTATAAAATTATAGTTTGTGAAATTAAAATGATCAAACAATGCATTGGAGATAGAGATGGAGATCAACAAATCTAAATTGAAATTCGTAGCTCGTTGAAGGGTCATTGCTTGAGGTGATTGTTGAGGTCTTTCACACCTTACACCCTTAAAGAAGCACCAGGATGAGAATATAAATCTTCGGTCATGTGTAAGATTAGTGATCCAGGCGTGTTTAAATAATTATTATGGGTGAAGAGTTTGAAACCCATCGAAACTCATCTCCCTTCGATTCCACATAAATTTAGCATTCCTAATCCAAATAGAATATCTTGCATGTGACACAATCATAGTACATCACCCCTACATGATTTTAAACTAATCACAACTTTAGTGGGGCCCACCTATATGCCTGATCAAGATATTCTAGCCTTCAGGAGATCTGGACTGTTGATCAATTAAACCCACCTTTTAGAAATTCTTACAAGAGAGATCGATGATGGTGATCCAGGAATAACCTCTACTTCATTTGAACTACTCACATATCATCTTCGATCAAAGCATCTTGTTGAGAAGGAAACTGGCCTTTACCGACGGTCAAAACCGCCGCCAAAGGCTAATAAAACCGCCGACAAAACCTTTGCCTGTGGTTATCTAACAGCCGGTAAAGCCTCAGTCGGTAAAGGCTTTACTAGCGGCCAGGACCTTTACTGACAGTTGTGCTGGACGCCGCTAGATCATCAGTTTTTGTTGCAGTATTGGTAAAAAGCTACGGATAAAATCCGTAGCTAAATACGACTACCCCACAGTAGGACCGTAGCCATTGGTACTGTAGCCACGGTAGATGCATAGCCTGCTGAGTGAGGTTCAGAAAATCAGTTTCACATCAGCTGATACGGCAGTGTTGAATCCATATCAGCTTACCCCAATAAGATACAGGGAAACTCTTAGTTATTCTAGGTATATGATATGCAATAAATAAAATTCATGGAAGCCCTCCTAGGCATATACTGTAAAGAAATTGCTTCCTATTTTAGTTTTTAACTAACATATTATAGGCGGACAATGCCTACAGTGAAATAAATCAAACCTTAATTGAACAGTTTCTGTGAATTAAAGTACAGAACATATAACAAATATTAGCACATGGTTACATATCAAAATATCTGAAACAAATCTTTATACACTCTGAATCACCTACAAATAAGTTTTGCAAAATTTAAAGCCAGCAATTCAACAATGTAATGGAAGTTCCTAACTGAAATATAAATTGATCTATCAAAAAAGAAAAGTGAGAAACTGAATGTAGTTCAAAAGAACCCTTGTACGAAAAGAAAAATGCAATATTACCTTCTATTGACCAATGATACACTGATGTTTGTGTGACTAGCCCCAACATCTTTGGCGTAATCCACTTCCAAAACACAACCTGTGAATATAACAATATAGCATGGAAACTAATTGAGAAACGAAACAACCTATGAAACAAATAGAAAAGTGAGCTAATAAAGTTTAAAGTGGATGACATTATTACCTGGTCAGGAATCTGATGTGATTTCATTTTTGCCTTCATCTCAATGTTGAATATTTGTAGGTGGTCCTGAATAGTTCTCTAAAGTTGAGCTTCAAACATAATGTCACAGTTCACTTGTCATATATGAGATGCAACAAAGAAGATGCTCACCACCACAAGCACAAAGAAACAGATGCATTCAATAGCCAATACCAAATAGCTGGGACAATCCTGAATAATGATATGACACATGCATTCCACGAAAAGCCATGACAACCATTTATCGAATGGAGATTGAACTCATTAGCTCGAAAATAAGGAATAGGCATGAATATACAAAATCAATGGTTTGAGGTAAAGAGGGAACATTCATTTATGATTTGAATTATTTCCCAAGTAGTGAACTACTAACATCAAAGGACCAGCAGGGTACAAGAAAAACTAGAGTGGAGATGTTGCTTGTGGGTAAAACGTAAGCCTATGTTGGCTTTCGTCGGTGAAAACAGAGCCATTGGTTGGCAATTCCGGGTGAAATCAGAGTTGGCCCTTAAGCAGCAGCCACATTTTCACTTTCCTAATATAACCCTAACCTTATTTTAAAAGAGATTCCCCCACATCCTTTGAATATAAGAACCTCAAAACCTAATTGTGGGGGCTAAAATATCTAACCACAACTAGAGTCTTTTATAGATCTAGATGCTGGTGGTTTTTCTTTGCTTCTCTACCTAGGTGTTTCCTTGTTCCGTGTGCATCGGGCGCTCCATGTGGAGAAAAAATTTTGTCAAAAGAACATACTCTGCTCTTTCCATCCATGGCACACTCAGCAGGTGATGCATCAATCAGAGCCATCCATCCAGAGATGCAGTCCACTAAAACTTGGTGGGTTGAGTCGACTCAGTTCAATGAGATTCCAAGCCAGGTTTCACAGAAACTCGCTAGCTAGCATGATTCAGTCATGACTTGATGAGTCGTGTCAATTCGGGTAAAAAACACAACCGACCCTGTACAATTCAGCATGACTCAACCAGGCACTAGCCCAGTCAACCTTTTTTTTTTGTCTAGCATCCACAACTTCAGGTCCAACTCATGAACATCCACCCTCACTTCATTTAGAAATTAGAACACACAAACAGCTCACCAAAGCTACTTATTTCTTGTCCTTCAAATACACGAAAGAATATAATATGCACCAAGCAATCCCCTGATTCGCCTTTACTCAAATGAAACTAGCATTTTACATGTGTTTCATGAGCCTGGGACAGTTTGACTCAGCGCATATGTCAACTCATTGTGTACTAAACATTTTAACACATATATTAGGGCCTTTATGCATCTCCCTTCCACATCAACTTGTACAAGGACCATAATCCACAAAATAAGTGAACAGTGAATTAACTAAACAAATTTATGAATCTGTTACCATTATAAAATCACAACTGCATGATGTCAAGAAGCATGAACTTCACCTGTCCAGCAAGTTTAAAATGTGCCCGCATGCATTCCATTCCAATATATAAATTTGGTAAATGGCACCTGGAACAAGAAAATGTCAAGATTCAATCAATAAAGAGACCACACTCTCAAGAGAAATTTCAGTTGCTGATAATTCCCATAGCAACAAATTAAACAACAGTACGATCATTTGAATATAGTGCCACTACCAAATCAATGATAAAGTTGTGGAAAAAGTTTCACACTGGCTGCCAACCTGATGCAACCCTTCTCCTTTATCGGGGCCTAGGACTGGCAATGTGAGCACAAAACTCCCACAGCTGCTATGTAATAATCAATTACATAGGCTGAGTAAAATCAACAAGCCAATGACAAAAGTATTCACTAGAAATCAGGGCTAAAAAAATAAAAAGATAAAAATTGGGTCTAACCAGGTATGCATTTTGGTTTCATGGCAGGCACTGTAATAAGGAGCCAATGAAGCTAGTTGTAACAGAGATGGCTTCAAAAAGACTGTTTGGTAATAGCCTTGTAGGGCTATCAACAACTTCACAGATTTATTCCAGCTGGCATTTCAGGTTTATTTAAAAGAGGAGAGCAGGACAGCCATTCTGGCTCTAGCAAGTTACGGGACTAGAGTAGCATTCAAAATCCATGCAACAACTACTGCATATGTTATCTGAGGATGGAGAAAGGTTGTGAGTTTGACAAGGGAAAACACAAAATGAAAGAACATGTGAGAAATTATAGTTTTATTCCACAAAGCAACAATGTTAAATATAACAATATGAAGGCCATTTCTCACTTGTTCCACTTTACTACCATTTTCACATCCAGCTCCAGCCATGACTATTTTAACTGTTGCTGCATCAACATTCGCCTTTCATGGGATCAAGAATAGAAATTATACTGGGTTTTGCTCAAGCTCATACTTGTACACTTGGAGCATCTTACGAATTGAATATGATAACAGATACTTAATGTATAAAATCAAGCAAGAGACACCTTAATAACAATGGCTTACTAGCTGATGTCGAAGCACTTGGTCATTTCCATAGCAGGCAAAGTGGCATTCCCCCCCTAGCCATGGAGAAGTAGACATCAAACCCAGTCTTCTTGGATGAACCCAAATGGTTTTCTTTTCATGAGAGGCAAGTCGTAACATTGTTGCACCATCCTCCTCCCTAAGAGAGAAAGAGGAACATGATTTTAATCATGCAAGATCTGCACCTACTCTATAAGTGAATTAAATACCTCCACAGATGAAATACACAAGAACGTCAAACCAATTTTCAGGAAAAACAAAAACAGTTAGACTGATAAAACAGTATAGCATCAACAAAATAATGTGGAATTCCCTGAAATTTTCACAAGCACAATGGTCATGACAAGCTCCAGTATACTATATATTACCAGACATAGCTACATCTAATTATCTAATTATCTAGATATGGATTTAGCTAGAGTGGCATCACAAGCACCAGGAAGAAACACTAATTACATCAATTATATCAAATTTCTTTACAAAGTATCAATCTTATTAGCATTTATGTAGTGAAAACTCTCAACTAATCCAGTTAAGAGCAATTACAAATGGCAGGGAATATATAGTGGATTAAAACTTTGAGAGAGTACAGAATTCAATCACAAAACTCTTCAATGGGAGTATATACGACTCGCAGTTTCCATGGAACTGGAAAGAGATAGGAGAGTGGAAGTTCAATCACCTCAAGAGGCAGTGCATCTGCTGCCAAAGCACGATCATCAACAACAAGGGGATTCAGACCATCTGAAGAAGTAAGTTCATGAATACCTGTCAAAAGTGGCTGCCATCGTCTCAAAATGGCAACAAGTGGAGGTAAAATAGTTACTCTTTTGCTGATGGATGAGCCACATTGCAGAATTAACCATAAATAATCGATTTCCCAATTAACAAGGACTTCAAATTTGAGCTGATATCTACAAATGCATCAAATAGATACCTTTTGGAGGGCAATGGGAATTGCTGGGCCTTTTCCTTTTGCAAAGCCCACAACTCCATGATAGTTGCCACAAGCTAACATGGCAGTGTACTTGACCACTTGTCCTCCCTGAAACATGAAGTGAACTGTTGGCAAGTTAATCTTAAACAATCCACCATCATAGGAAGCATTTTAAGGAAAGGATTTTCTCCAAAGGACTTATAGATTTATCTATGTTGACAATTGACTGTTAGCAAGTAATCTTTCTTTTTTCTTTTTCTTCTTCTTCTTTTTTAACATTGTTGGCAAGTTATCTTAAACCAGATCCGTTGCTTTCAGATAGGGGTGGCTGCCTGATGAGTGGACCAGCCATGGTGGCAGGGGTGGTGACAATTTTCTTGTAGAGAGGGTGCATATGGGGATAGCAAGCCCCTTGTTTACCAACATGTTAACGAGATGATTTTATTTTTTATTTTTACTTGAAGATTTTATTGCACAAAAGGCTAAAAGCCAAAAGAATTACAAGAAAAGAAAAACCAAAGAAAAGAGAAACTACAACTACAAATTAGCCAATTTTACAGCAAACTAATCTCAAGTCGAATGTGTAGGAAATGTAGATATTTGAGTGGATTGTCGTAGGTCTTAAAAATTATTCATCTACTCCTAGAGCAGATAACTATAAAACATAAGCAACTTAAGAAATGTGTAATTGGAAATGTCCATTTTGATTTTGAACTCGATGACGCATGATGCTGCAACCTAGGAGTTGGTTCCACGAAAGCCCAGGAGTGGGCCCCACAAGCTGTTTGATCAGAGATTAGGGGGCCCTACAATAACAATCCAATACAGAGTTAAGTAATTGGTCAGCCTTTTTTGTATTAAAAAATCTTATGTGGTCAGAGATTTCAAGCAATTGATCAACATTTCAGATAACCAATTTCTACAAAAAAAAAAAAGAAGAAGAAGAATTTTTTTCTGACTTGAGGTGCTTCCATGAGGTAATGCTTGGGGAAATCAACTTGGAGCTGGTATCATTCATTGGTGAGAAACAGAGTCTGGTTGAGGAATTTCGTCAAACATGTAGAATAGCATGAAATTCAAACTGCACTGCATCTTCCCTTCACAAACCCCCATGCTCCAGTTTTTCATTTATGGCATGCACTTACTGTTTGTGCCCAAACACAATAGCGATAGTTCTCTAAAATTTCAACTAACCTGATGATGCATTCGGACCCAAAGTTTATTCATCTTTGTGAAGTTTTGAAGTACAAATTCCTTAACATCATTACAGTGTTAGCATACCTGTAGGAAGACAATGGACAGGGTATAGAGCATTTTATCGGTGATTTATAAAAAGATATCATTCATTTTTCAAGATATCTACACCATATATCACATAAGAACCTTAGATCTGACAAGAAATCAAGGAAAATCAAAGCAGAAGGGCAGAAAACGCAGACATCGCAGGAAAAAGCTATCAGATGTGAGGGAAACTCACTGACCTGGATGTTGTGCTCGAGGTCCCAACATGAAAACCCTAATCCTTTGTATAATCCAAAAGAAGCAGGAGATATCGATTTTCTCCATTTTACGTTGATTCGATGATTTGTACAGAGAGATCGATGGGAATCAGAAGTTCCATGTGAGCATGTTATCGATAGAGGCACCCTAGCGCTTTCCTTCCAAATGCCCAATAACTTTGTCTCTCGATCTCGATGGAGGCTGATCAAGCTCTTCGAGCTCTTGCACTGCCAAGAAGTTGGTGGAGTGGTGTGGGAGAGAGAGAGAGAGAGAGAGAGAGAGAGAGAGAGGGGAGTCGTGCGGGGGCGGGAGATCGAGAGGGGTAGGGAGAGGAAGGGAGAGAGATCGAGAGAGTATGGGAGAGAGAGATCGAGGACGGGAGAGGGAGAGACGAGACGGCGGAGATGGAGATGGAGAGGGAGAGAGAGAGAGTGCGCGGAAAAGATAGCGAAAGCGAGAGAGTCGCGCTAATTACGGCTTTCTGCTTTCTTTTTTCCTTCTTTTTTTATTTTATTTATATTATAGGGACCCTCTGCCGCGGCCGTTAAAACTGGCTGCGGGCAAAGGGTAGCCCCATCGGTCGGCTAAGGCCTGGATCAAAGCATCTTGTTGAGAAAAATTCAAAGAAAATAAGGAGAAAATAATACATTTTATGTTTATTTGGCTTGCCTTTAAATGATCTGAATCATTGGTCATAATATAAGGGCCATTGGAATTGGATGAGTGAATATAAAATGTTTATCTCCGACTTCGTAGGAAGGTTTAAATAGGGTAGATGCCATCAAATCTTATAAGTCTACCCTCAAGGGCAGGTCAACACAAGCATCCTCCCTCTCTCTCACATATATAAATGAGTGACCCTCCATCCAGCGTGACCAATAGTGGATAGGCATACAGGGTACAACTGGAACTGATCAATACAGCCATTGTATCCGTATCATAAATTACAATATATCATTTTTTTTCTGAATATTCAATCAATGAAAAATGAGGGCCAGACAATGTTCACCTGATATAGAGACACAAATCAAAACCAATGGACAGCCAATAGCAATACTCAGTTTACTGGTTTGGCCCACCCATTGAGTGGATGATGATCATGGTGGGGCCCATCTTTTGCATGGATTGGATGTTCCACGCATGTGTCATGTTTGGCGGGTAACATTGGTTGAATGGCCACTCTTTATGATCATTTCTCAGTCTGGCCATTCCAGAGTCTTCCTTAGTTTTTTTTTTTTTTTTTTAATAGATTTCTATTTCTAGAAAAAAAAAATTCTAAAAAGAGTTTTTTAAAAAGTCAAATGAAGAAGAAAAGGTTCATTGGTTAGACGGTGAGTATTTTATCTTGAGATTTGCTAAGCCCACATGGCGTGGACAATGCAGCGCACATCCAAGCCGTCCATCAGCTGGTAGGCACTCCTGTGAGTATGCCTTGGCCCAAAAATCAAACCATTCCACTTCTCAGGTTGATCAGAAAACAACGGAATGGCTGGAATAAAAAAATGGGGATATTTTTTTAGGACCGTTTCTAACATTGTGGTCCACTTGAATAATCAGCCAGCCTGAATTTTTGGCTAGATGATCTATATGGTTAGACCTATTTGATGGACTGCTTGGATATTGTTCTGGTACGTACACCGCCAATATAATGGGACGGCGGATTGCGTGGTTACCCAACACCACATGGCAATGTGGTGTCAGGACTCTATGGGGCCCACAGTAATGCATGTGTTTTATCCATACTGTCACTCCGTTTTATCAGCATATTTGAAGGCATGGGCCAGAATCGCAGAATATCCAAAGCTCAAGTGGACCACACACACAGAAAACATTGGGGACAGTAACGTCCACCGTTGAAACCTTCCTGGGGCCCACAATAATGTTTAGTTATCATCCAACCTGTTCATAAGGTTACACAGACCTGGATGGAGGAAAAAATCAAATATCATCTGGATCCAAAACTTTTGTTATTCACAAGAAGCTTTCAACTGTAAGCGTTCAATCCTCGCTTTTTCTTATGATGTGGCCCACTTCAGATTTGGATATGCTTCAATTTTGGTTTCATGCGGTAAAATGAACTGGAAAAACGGATGGATGGAGTGGATAAAACATATACATCACGTGGGCCCCACGAAGCCCTGACACCTTTGGAAACGGATTGGCTACTCCCCCTGCCACCAACTCCGTGGCTGATGGTCGGTGCTCTGTGGGCCCCACCATGATGTATGTGTTTCATCCATTCCGTTCATCCGTTTTTAGATCATTTTATGGCTTGATCCCAAAAATGAGAGGGATATAAATCTCAGGTGTACCACACCACATGAAAACAATATTGATTAGATATCCACCATTAAAATCCTCCTAAGGCCCACTATACTGTTTATTTGACATCCAATCTGTTGATTAGGTCATACAGACCCAGACGAAGAGAAGTAAATAAATAAATAAAAATAAATAAATAAATAAAACAAAGATCAGCTTGATCCAAAACTTTTATGGCCCCAAAAAGCTTTTAATGGTCGACATTCATTCAACACTGTTTTTCTGTAATGTGGTCCACTTGAGAGTGGGATATATCTCATTTTTGGTCTCATACCATAAAATGATCTCTAAAAATAAATGGATGGCATGGATGAAACAAAAACATCATGGTGGGCCCACATAGCACCGACCACCAGCCATTGGCTGGTGTCAGGGGGAGTAGCCAATCCGTTTCCCCAGGTAGCTAGCCACGTGTGTTGGGGTCATCACGGAATCCGCGTCCACACGCGCGCGTAGGCTCACCAAACCTCGTTTTCGTAACTTTAATTTGATGGGATCGAGTGTATCGTGATTCCATACAGGGCAATGCATCCACCACTCACATGGCATAATATATCAAATCCAGACCGTACAGAATGATGGGCCCATTGTCGAAGCATTGCATGAAAATTGCATAGTCCTGACACCTTAACCTGAACCCCTCACTGAGTTTAAATAATTGATCATATTTTTTTAGCCGTCCATTTTATTACATTATATTAGCCGTCCATTTGATGGCTAAGCAGAGGACCCTCCAGCGTGGCCGATCACATCAGCTCCATTTAAGTCCGGATCTTCCATAGCCACAGGTATCGCCAACTCACGTGCATTGCACGTGCCTAGTAGCACTTGTGGAATAAAAGAAGTGCCCCATAGGCATTGGAAAACTCCACTCCGATCCTCAAATCACATGAGAAAATACAAAATTACAGATCCAAGAAACTGCTACCGACTGCAATTAAGACCCATTTGACTTTAAATATTAATATTGGTAATTGATATTCACACCCACCGATTTTTATAGAATCGGAGAAACTGTGTATCTTTGTATTACAAAAAGCAGAGAAAAGGGGCGTATCTATCAAAAGGACGGGTGTAAACAGAGGCCCATTTAGAGAAGATGTCATCGTAAGGCTATAAATAGAAGGATAGTGTAAGGAGGGCTTTGGTAATCCATCACTTTTAGAGAGGTTGAGTGAGTATACGATTGTGTGGTCTTGTGTAGTACCACATGGCCATGAAGACTCAAACTCCGCTTCTGTCTCTTCTCATCTTGATAACTGTCTTGGGTGGGGCCCATGCGGCGGGCTACACTCCTACACCGAGTGTGGGAGTGGCCCCACCGCCTCCATTCGAGGTGGCGGGTAAGCCGTTCCCGCCACAGTCGTTTCAGTGCAACAACGCTGCGAGCAAGTGCTACGGCCAGGAGTTGAAGTGCCCAAAACAATGTCCTGAGTTCAAGCCAGCTGACCCCAAAGCCAAAGCTTGCTTCGTTGACTGCAACTCTCCCAAATGCGAAGCTGTTTGTAGGAGTGAGTCTCTCTCTCTCTCTCTCTCACACACACACACACACACACACACACACACACACATATATAAGTAGAAAATTAGGGTGTGTGCAGCAAAAACATAAGGCGTAAATACTAAATAGTCTATATAAATGATACAGAGGTTTGCTAAGCACGCGCATATACGAGGCATCCCATCTACACAACACTATATGTACTGGTGTGGAATACTAGATCAAGATCACAGCCGTCCATCTGACAGATCTGACCATTTAGATGATACACTGCAAAAATCAGGTTCATGCATCCTTCAGATAGACGACAATGTTGTAGACAGAAAATTGGCGTGTAGAAAATCTTTGCTAGATGTTGTCAGGCATCCACTTATTTCATAAAATGTGGCTAACATTAAAAGTAGGCTGTGCCGATTTGTATATAGACGGTCGGATCCAACTCATGGACGGTTTTGATCTTGTGGGGGTGTGGAGATGGCTGCATTTTTCAATTCACTTTTTTCTCCTCTACTCGGATCCACTCATCCCACAGCTATAAATTAAAATTTTAATATCGAACCCATACTGAAATGGGGTCAAACATGCCAGACTCGGCAAACTTGGCTCATTCAAATAGTTAATACCCGACTCAATTGGACTAAGTGGGTGAGTTGATCTGAACCAAGTAGACTTCATCCAATTCGAACTCAAATCAAGTTCCAGTCACCTGGTAACTCGACTCTCAAAACAAGTGCAACTAGGTTTTGAGTTATGATTTCAGCTCGTGGGTACCCACTGCACTCCACCTGACCCAGTACTTGTAACTAGGTTGGACTTGGTCCGGATTAGTCCAGGTCAGACCTGGACTCAAATCGGATTAGGCATGTTGGACTCATTACTAAGTTGGGTCGATCCAATACGGGTCAAGTATATTTCAAAACTGGATTGAGTCGGGTCAGCCCTAACTCAGTTCAACACGACTCGATGCCCAGCTCTACAGAGAACCAATGTTTAAAAACCTGGATAAGCTGGACCCGTTTTTGAGCTGCCGGGTCTTAACGGTCAGACCCGCTCTGGCCTCTTTTTCAACCCGGAACAATACACAAACATTAACATGCAACGTTGATCTGATCAGCCGTTCTATCTCTCACATTTTATTTTTCATCACTCCTTTTCTCTATTAATTAACTCAATCGGCCCCCATAGAACGGAAACCCAACTGCGAAGGAATCGGAGCCGCCTGCTACGATCCAAGATTCGTCGGAGGAGATGGAATCATGTTCTACTTCCACGGCAAAACCAACCACCATTTCAGCCTAGTCTCCGACTCAAACCTCCAAATCAACGCCCGCTTCATCGGACGCCGACCTCAAGGAAGATCACGTGACAATACATGGATCCAAGCTTTAGGTATCATGTATGGCCCGCACACCTTCACCGTTGCAGCGAACAAGGTCTCTCAATGGAAATACGACGTAGACCAGCTTCTCTTCACCTACAACAACATGCCAGTCTTCATCGATGAAGGCCATCTCTCTTCTTGGACAGCCCCAGACAGCAGTCTTGTAGTAGACCGCACCGCCATGTGTAACAGCATCATGATTATACTACCCCATGTCGTTGAAATCTCCATCAACGTTGTCCCTATAACGAAAGAAGATGACCGAATCCACAACTATCAAATACCATCCAACGATTGTTTCGCACATCTGGAAGTGCAATTCAGATTCTTCAAACTCTCCGATCGGGTCGAAGGAGTACTCGGCCAAACGTACAGACCCAATTTCCAAAATCCAGTGAAGAGAGGCGTGCGTATGCCAGTCATGGGTGGGGAAGACAAGTTCATGACTTCAAGGCTTTTGTCAGCCGATTGCAAGAACTGCATTTTCAACACCCCCAAGATTTCAAGTGCGGCACGAGCATTGGTATTGGATCCCACCAGCACCATGGATTGCACCAGCAAGATGAGTAAAGGCCAGGGAGTGGTTTGTCGCCGATAGAAAGGGAATGAGAATGAGATATTAGAGAAGAAGATTAAATAAAAATTACTTAGTTTTAATTCATAGAGACTACAGAAATATAGGTTTGAAGGGAGTTATAAGTTGTAGTACTGCAGTGTGCTTGCATGTGGTATGGATGGGTTGGATGCATGCATGTGAATTTGAGTGCATGGGGTGTTTATGTATGTATGGTTACATACATACATTTGTATTTCTTGTTTGTACTTTTTCATGTTAGGGTTTGAATTACCATCTTGTTGTTGTGTAGAACTCATGCAAATGTAATAATAAAAGGCTTTTCATTGATATTATTTTAGGAGTTGTATGATACTCTGGCTGCCTATGACGCTTCATACACCGAGGTTTGGACATTCTGCGATAATATCACGAAAAAGTAAAAGATATTATGACAAGATTTCCAAAATATCGCGTTTTTATTACAGTTTTTTATTGCAGAAAATAATAAAACCTTCGAGAGTTTGTTATGTGGGTATCTATTTAAATTTCATATGTATCTATTAATTAGATTAAGTATTTTGAAATGTTTTTTGGGGTGAGATTTTCTGATAATGTCCGGAGAAAACCCTTAAATTTTGAAATTCTCCCGATAAATTACTGGGCCTAGAGTGAGATTTGTTAATGTTCATGCAGGCACTCAGAATTTGACACGTGGCATGTATTAACTCAAGTAAAACCGACTATATTGAATGTGGATTCAATACCACCCCGCCTATCACGAGCTCGGCATTAGGAAGATGCTCTGAGCGCGATCTTAATGTATAGGTTTTATCCACACTGTCCATTCGTTTCTCTATGCAATTTTAGCGGGTAAAACAAAAAATGAGACAGATCGAAAAGTCAAGTGGACCACACAATGGGGATGAAACTTTTATCCTACACGAGCCAAGCTAGCTCCAAAAGCTCTTTGGGCTCGACTAGATTTAGCTTGGCTAGAACGACGACCCAAGTCCAGTCAAGCTCTTTTTTTTTTTTTTAACACACGCACACACACTCACGCCGTGGTGGGCTTTCACCACCTATGGATATTTGAACCCTTAACCAAGTATTGAAACTCCTATAAGAGTTTACCACCCAAGCAAGAACAAGGATCCTAGCCGAGCCGAGTTCAAGCCAAGTCAAGTCAAACTTTCTATAACCTAGCTCATTTTGAAAATGAGCAGAGTTCTATCGTAATAGATTCTGACTCAACTTGGCTTGAACATAGGCTTGGCTTGACTGGAATATATACTATATTATATTTTAAAATAAAAAAATTATATATATATATATATATATTATTAAGTGAATATTTGATTTGGAAGTTGGGTTGGGTGTAGGTTGTAACCTAAAATTATATGGAAAATGGAAAATGGATGGACAGTGTGGATAAAACTAATACATCACGGTCGCACTCAAGAGTCCCTGCCAGTGCCAGGTAATCCCTGATCCGCGTCCAACTAAATTGTGCAGACCACTGCAGCCACTTCATAATCCCAATATCGGATTGGTTGAACAATCTTAACCTCTAATTCGTGTACACTTGCTTGTAACAATAGGACCGTTGGATGTTTTATGTTTTTAACCGTCCAATAAATGTCCACCAATCCAATTGTCAGATTATCAAAAAAAAGCTTTGATTTTTGGTTCGGGGTGCATCTACATCATTCGGACTGTTTAATTTGACTGCTTATATGCCACGTGCGCCATTTCCAAGTAATTACTAAGTGCCTGCGTATCATCCATCACACTCTGACGGAGTATCAAAGTTTATCTCATTTCTTGTGATTGGAATGATCCCGTGATAAATACCCCTTTATTTTCGAGATCAGGTGCTTTATTCTCAGCACTCCATGTACAGATCCGGACATTTGGTGGGTCTTACCCATAGATGGTCCTATCATGAAAATTACATTGATCGGACGGTTCTGATGACCTAATTAGAGAATTCATACCCGTTGAGTCTGGATGCGGATTGCGTGGTGACCCCAACACTACGCAGCTATGTGATGTCAGGACCCTGTGGGCCCACTGTGATGTATGTATTTTATCCACGCTGTCCATCTGTTTTGCAAGCTCATTTTTTAGGATGTGGGCTCAAAATTGAAGCATATCCAAAGCTCAAGTTGGACCATACTACAGGAAATAGTAAGATAATTATGTCCACCGTTGCTATATCGATGTTTATTTTTCATCCAACAGGTCACACACACCTGGATGAAGTGAAAACACAAATATCAGCTTGATCTAAAACGTATGTGGCCCCTAAGAAGTTTTCAACGGTAAGCATTCGAACCCCACTATTTCCTGTGGTGTGGTCCACTTGAGCTTTGGATCTGCCTCAATTTTGGGATGATGCACTAAAATGAGCAGGAAATGGATGGACCGCGTGGATAAAACATGTACATCATGGTGGGGCCCACAGATCTTCGACCAGTACCAAGCTCGGTACTGGAGGGGTCACTCAGGAATCTGAGTCCAGATTTCCTTGTCTTGTGGGCCACCATGGATCAACGGGGTTTTGATATATCGAATTGGATCTAGCTTTTGGACCTTACGTGTGTATGAGCATTTACTAAGTGGGCTCAACTTTAATGTTATTAATGCAAAATGAATACGAGGGACCGGTTACACTCTTTGGTGTTTTTCAAGCACATGGGAGTTTCAAGTATGGAGACTTTAAAAGATAGGTAGAGTTACAACTAGAGTCTCTCTATTTAAAGAGTATTCATCTCTCATTCGTCTCAAGCTCAGGTGCACTTCTTCGCTATTTGAGAGACAGAACTCAACTAAGCCTCTTTCAAAGCTTCAACAAGCACACCAGCCATGCCAGCAATTGTGGAGCACTTAGGTATTTTTATTATTATTATTATTATTATTATTATCATTATTATTATTATTATTATTCAAGTTCATTTTTTCAGCATGATTATTAGATGGTTGACTAACTATAACATCCCAGCCTTCCCTGCATGTGGGCCACATGGGTGGACCCTTGCTACTGAGTTTTTTTAGTACTCCTAATAAGGCAAAATGCACTTGCCCAAACATAGGTTCGTTTTGCAATCCAGAGAAATTCGTGATTTTTATCTACACGTGTCATTTTGCAGGCTATTAGAATAACCTTCAAACAATCGTGCCAGATTCACGTTAAACTTCGTGGGGCACCTTAAAATCCCACCGTCCAAGAGAGGAAGAAGCAAAGGACGAATCTAACCACCAACCCATCACATTCTATTTTGAGCTGAACTCATTTAAAACCTCCCAAACACTCCCGTAAAACCAATGGTGCTAATACAAGCACTAGGCCCACCTTCAAACACTTCTCTCACACCTCTTATAACCCACATCTAATCTCACTTGATCAGCACTAATCATGACTTCAGGAGGCCCACCCATGATCATCATCATCTCCAAGCACTTGGGCCTCTCTCTTCTTCTCTTTCTCTTCTTAGCAAATGCCACTGCTGCTGTAAGGGCGAAGAGCCCTGGCATGAACATCATCGACCAATGCTGGCGGACAAACCAGAACTGGGCCAGGAACAGGCAACAGCTAGCGACGTGCTCGATTGGGTTCGCAGGCAAAATGACAAACAATGTGGGTCGGGGTCTGACGGTATACACGGTTACAGACGCCAGCGATGACCCGATGAAGCCTCGCCAGGGGACGCTGCGCTACGGAGCAACGATGCTAAAAGGAAAGGTTTGGATTAAGTTCCAGAAGGACATGCAGATAAAGCTTGAGAAGCCACTTCTAATCAGTAGCTTCACAGCCATTGATGGCCGTGGGGCGAATGTCCACATCGCCCATGGCACATGCTTCTTGCTTCATGAGGTAAAAGCTATTAAGCACTAAGCTATGATACTTAGATTTTGGCCACTCTGAAAACCTGCTCGCTTAACAATTTACCTGCAATCATGCGATCAGGTGACCAACGTTATCATCCATGGGCTCCACTTCCACCACTGCCACAAACCCAATCCCGGCCCAGTGATCGGTCCAGGAGGGAAGATCGTGCAATTGGGAAGGCAGGATGGCGATGCCATCGCCATCGTTGGGTCCACGAAGATCTGGATTGACCATAACACCCTCTACGAATGCCACGACGGTCTCCTAGACGTTACCCGTGGATCGACAGACGTGACTATATCAAACAACTGGTTCAATAACCATGACAAGGTGATGCTTTTGGGCCACGATGACGGGTTCGTGATGGACAAGAGAATGAGAGTGACAGTGATCTTCAATCGCTTTGGCCCCAATTGCCATCAACGAATGCCCAGGTGATTGGCATTATCGATTTCAACCTTTGGTTCTTACATGCTGTTTTTTCCAGTTTCTATTATTTGCTAATACACATTCAATGGGTTATAAAGATATCTTTAATCCTTACCAAGATCTATGTTCGTTTGGCTGCACCAAATATCATGAAATTTCAAGATATTTCATGATTAATCAGTCTAATTTGGTGCAAATTTTCATGATCTTTCATGAAATCTAGTGCAACCAAACACCCAAGATGAACTCATTTTTAAGCTGCCACCAAACAAAGCCTAATTCTATTGAGCAGTAGGGAAAGATAGAAAGAAAGAAAGAATGAAAGAACAATTATAATAATAATAATAAGAGCAGAAAAATGCAATTTTTGCCCATCACTGACCTTGCAATCACATAAAATTCACAGGGTTCGACATGGGTATGCTCATGTCACAAACAATCTCTACCAAGGCTGGGGAATGTACGCCATCGGCGGAAGTATGAATCCCAGCATTAGAAGCGAAGCAAATCTCTTCATAGCTCCGAAATCCAGCAACAAAGCGGTAACTTCCATTTTGAAAAAAAAAAAGAGCCCATTGTCCATCTAGCATACTCGCATGTTCATATGTATGTATGTAATTTTGAATCGGAAGATGTTTTCTGCGGGTTTTCATGTCGAGATCTCATTCATGTGACAAATGAAATGACCAGGTAACATGGAGGGAAGGAGGGAAGGGAAGTGGAAAGTCATGGAATTGGCAGTCAGTGAATGACCACTTTGTTAATGGAGCTTACTTCAAACAGACTGGTAGTGGTGGAGTAGCCCCACGATACAACCGATACCAAAGATTTAAAATTGCAAGTGCTGGGGCGGTGAGGACATTGACAAGATCTTCAGGCGCCCTGCGTTGCTTTACAAGATATAGGTGTTGATTGGAACCTATGTAGAGAGGAAATCTAATTGTAGGAGGATGAGATAAAATCACTAAGGGAAAAAAAAAGGCTTCTCCTCTTTTTATCAAAACTTCGTAGGTTTCCCTCCATTTATCAGAGATACAAAATATAGTGGCAGGTAGAGTAACTGTTATAGCCTAATCTGCTTGCACTTCGTCTGTGATAGTGCCAAACACAGCAGAATTGTCAGTCGAAATAAAATTTCCATGAATTGGGAAATGCTTTTTTAAATTTTTATTATTTGATTGTTCAAGAACAAGATCATCAGCATCATCATCTAAGCCTTATCCCAATTAATTGGGGTTCAAGAACAAGATGAGAAGGAAAAAATTTTAAAAAGCCGTGATTGTACCTTTCGGTGGTATTCCTTTCAAATATGGCACTTTGTGCCAAGGGAGATGTGATGGCTACTGAGCCCATAGTTCAAAAACCCAAAAACTTAACTTGATGTCCTACTAGGTCGGGTTGACTCAAAGACTCAACTTGACTCAGACATTTAAGTATTAAATTAACAAGGATATTTAAGTAATAATGCTTATTTAATATAAAAAGTTGACATGGGCTTCCAAAGATGAAATGCATGACTTGTCTGCAGAGTAACTTTGACTCCCTAAGAAAAGTCAAGCATCGAATCTCACACACCCTGCTTTCATTTTTTTAATTATGAAAAGCAATCATTCATCAAGTGACTTGGTCTGGGTTGAGTCGAGTCGATCAAGTCAGCAAGCCAACTGGACGAGTCTGACTAAGTCTCAACCACTGTTCGAAATATCAGTATCGTTACAAGTTTCGCTAGCCAGGGATATGGAAACAACATCGACATCGCCGATAATATCGGTGATAACCAGAAATGCGGGGAAACATTGGAAAAATGGTGGAATTTTTAGTGAAATTTTAAGAGATGTTAAAATGTACATATTTACATATTTAGAATTTTTAAAAAAAAAAAAAAATTGCAAAAAGAATGCACAAATAATAAGTTTCCATTTAATGGGGCCTTAAAACATGTGTTGTTGTAAGAAATCAGTCCAACCATCCCAACCAACCTATTTAGCCATCCAACCTTCCATACCAACATTCATTGATATTGTAAAATATCAACAACACATGATGTTTCACCAAGAAATCATTAACAATTGTAAAGGAAACAAAAAATTATGGTCTCAATATCGCGCAAGTTGAGATATAAATAATATCAAGATATTATCAGTATTATCAATGACAGGTTGAACACTACATACAACTATGTGCCCATAATTTTTTTTTTTTCTAATAAACAAATTTTTGATGATATCAATACGTTGGCGACATTATTGAAATATCATCAATACACTTATGATACAACCATTACCTAGAATTTACATAGTCGAAAATATTGGTGATACATTGGTGATATTGATGCATTGGCAATACAAGCGACACCTAGAAATTACATACTAGAAAATATTGGTGATTACATTAGCGATATCGGTACGTTGGCGATACTTAACGATACATTGCTAATACCTAGAATTTCTATCCTACCAACATTATCGGTATTGCTACCGGTGTTATCGGTATCGCTGAGCTGGAGATAAAGATAATATAGAAGATATTTCGAACACTAGTCTCAACCAAGTCGAGCTCGCCAGCAAGTTTTGTGGTGACTAAACTCAAAATCTCGTCAAGTCGACTTGGTTGAGTTTTGGGTCGAGTCACTGAGTTTTAGAACTATGCTCAGCCCTAATCCCCCATGTCCGGTAGTGCATAAGATCCATGGCCCACGAGTGTATAATGTGCATTTGCCTTTTGTTTGTAAGAGTGGGCCCATGGTTGTTGATTCAAACAGTTGATCTGACCAGCCCCACCATTGATGGACAAGCAAAACACAGCATGTCCAGTTCCACAGGAAAGAAGGCTAAAGATTGGATGGTTAGAACCTTCCAATTTGGAAATTTTGAAATGGAACATTCATGGTGGGGCCCAAAAATCAACAATCTGGATCACCTCACAATGGGCTCCACTTGTACCAACTTAATGACCGTCGAGCATATCAGCATAATCAGACTGCTGTATAATTCGTTGCCTCGATTACCAGAAGGCATGGAGATACTAAGGTATTTTAGACTGTAAATTACCTAAGAAATCTGGATCATCAGGTAGGCCCATCAGATGGCAAAGTCCATCCGCCATCAGGACCATCAGCAATTACTGGCTATTGGCTGTTTTAAGCATCAAAGCACAAAGAATGCTAGGTGCACTATCTCGAGTGTGGTTTCACTCGCTTTACGCCTGCAGCCCACAAGATGACCCCACATTGCAGATACCATGTCTCAAAAACCAGCCTGATCTGATCACGAGGGCCAAATTAATGCAAAATAAATGAATGGTACAGTTAAATTGACCTACTTCCAAACTCTGGGTTATGTACACGTGGCCCACTTGACAATCAGATCAGCCTATATAGTGGGGATCTCATGATGGGTAGCTCTGATCTTACATGTATTCATCTTTGTCACCACATGTGAGGTGACTGCACTTAGCATGTCTGTTAAAGCATGCATCTCTCAAACAGCTCAAGGTGTTACATTCATTGAATTCTAATTTCAGGAGATCCTCTAACAGCACAATTGCAAGGCATTGATTCTTGAACTATCAGGTTAGTTATTAGAAGATGTAAATGCCAGAGTAATGTGGCTTCAAGCTGAAACCCAAATAATCGGAATCATGAGAAGGGCTTGATGGGACTAAAATGGAAAAGAAAAGCATACCACTTGTCGCATAGTACCAAGTGCGGTAATATTAATGTAGACTTTCATAGCTTAGTTTTGGATTCTTTTGACCATGATGGAGGTAAGATTTTGAATTCCTGGACAACTTCTTCCTCTTTCTTGCTCTCCTCTCCATCTAAAACATCCTTAGAAAATGCATCCGGGTTTACCTTGATGCAATTTTGCAAAGCCACGAAAGGATTCACGCAGTCCGAGCCCTGCAAAATCAGAATGTATCTATTAGGATATGAAAGGAAAAGCACATATATCCTTCCTCAAAGGGGTAACATACCATGCTTGCCTATAGTTTGTAGAGTATACTTCACTCCTCGGTTAAGCAGATCCATGTTTATTATCTGATCCAACACGTTGATAAGATAGGCCTTGCCATGGATGGCCTTAAAATAATAATAATAATAACCCCCCAGATTGGAAGATGCTCGCTATTGAATATTCAGCCTTTCTTCTGTATTTTCATTCTTAACCATCTATTTTCTGGCCACCAATTGCAGCGTTAGGGTTTTCCCATCTGGCAGTCCACAATGGGCTCAAAACATCAACAGTTTGGATCACTTAAACATGGGCCCCACTTGTAAAACCAAAAACCAAGCCCACAATACAGATTATCAGCCAGAGCATTGCATAGTACTTGTTTAGGCTGCCATGCAGGCATCTATCCCCAATGGGGATTGGCAATTGATGATCAAAATGAACAAAGAATTCAAAGATCAGCAACATAGATTTCATTGATTTGAAATGCAATAAGCAGACATCCCGGTTGTGAATGAAGTACGAGAAAAATCAATCGAAACATTTTCAATTAAAGAACATGATGTAAGAAGCACGGCCTCTATGATCTCACTTGTTTCAAGTTGAGTTCATAAGAATCATTTTAACCATTGCTACCTTTTTCTCCATCAAAAATAGGGGCATTCATAAGAAACGGACAAAAAGGCTGAAGTGCTCTGAATTACCCTTTTGGGTACTGCTCATGGTTACCTTTTCTTCAGCAGTGCTCTTGAGGAAACAGAGGAACGCCTCAGAAAACTGAGTTCCACAAGGGCCACTCCGCAAGTTAGCCACACAAGGGCATTCCAGTGCTTTCTGTGCTCTCACATCCAGAGACTGGGGGAAAAAGGTCATGTAGGAATAAATAATTTAATAACAATGATGAGAAGCAAAAACCAAAACAATAGCAATAACAGATTCAAGCCAACTGTTAAAAGGAACTAACCTCATCCTGATTGCCACCAAAAGCTACAGCTTCTGTAAAAAGCAACGGATAATAAGACCATGCTAAATAGTAAATACCTCTAAGCACACATACATTCCATTCAACAAAAGAGAAGATGGTAAAGCATCAAAATTGTAACACGCAATACAATTTAATGAAAATATTATTTTTCATGCTAATTAGCATTAGGGCTTTCAATGGACTGTGCCCCGCCTGGCCCAACCAGCTCAATAGGCTTAGACCAACCCAGGCACAGCACCCTCACACCCTAATTAGCAAATAACTAATTCATACTCAGATGCCTAGATTTGCATCCCTAAGAAGCCCGTTAACCAATGTCTGACAATCAGATCAGATTCAAACATCATTGGCTGCAAATCACAAAATCAGAGTATAAGTTTTTTTAAGTTTTTAGAGAAATGATAGAGATGATAATATAATTAAAGAAAAATGCTCTGGTGCTCTCAAAGTAATATAATTTATATAGCTCCTAGTTGCATCGGTTCACTTGGAAATCCAATCAGTAGATCTGAACTGTCCATTGAGTTCAGAACTCATTTCAAGGGACACCATGCAAAAATCAAATTGATTGGACGATCCAACCCATCCTTGATTTGGTCTACACCTATCCATTTTCAAAGCCATGGATGGGATGGTTACAATTGTCTAGCAAAATTGATTCTTTAGAATCATAAGCAATTCATGACAGGCCCTAACAAACAGATGGATCAAATTCTTGACTGAAACTATTTTTGTGTAAATTATTTTGACCGTCATATTAAAGACCATTGATCAAATGGTTCATATTTGTTCAGATCAGCAGCATTTTTTTTTTCTTTTAAGGATGATGATAATTTATTAGAAAAGCGCCGGAAAGGCGACAAAGAATACAAAGTCACGACAACCACCCTACCCACCAAATTACATAGGCAAAAAAATAATAATAATAATCTCCCTATTATTACAGCAGCCCCACTCCCAAATAAAACCCCGAGCCCTCCCTATGACCCACTCATAGTTGTAGCTAACATTACGAAAATACCTCCCATTTCTCTCCTTCCATATCACCCAAAGACCTGCCAGCCAGCAAAGCTGCCACAAGGCCTTCTTTTCCTTCCCTACTTCCGCACCATGCCAAGCCATAAGCAAGTCACCAATAGAACTCAGCATGACCAAAGAGACATTGAAACTGAAGAAGGCACCATTCCACACCTTGGTAGCAAATGGGCAATGGAGGAAAACATGATTGACCGAATTCCAAATTAACACCATATAACAAGCATGCATTGGGTAAAATCATCCCCCTTTTTTTAAGATTATCCACAGTTAAAACCCTCTCTCCCAACAAACCAACAAAAAGCTGCGATCTTTGGCGGAGCGGCATAGGAACATACATGCTTAGTATTCTTGAACATGCCATCCGCTCCTATCCTGGTGAACATAGAGTAGAGAGACCTAACTGGGAAGCTCCCTGACTTCTCCCTTTGCCACACCATTCGGTCCCTTTCCCTTCTAACCGGATGATAAAAATGAATGAGATAAGAAGCGAAGCCAATTCAACCACCTCTGCATCCGAAAGGAACAGGCAACAAGGAGGAGACCACACCAGAGATATACCGCCTATCGAGGTACATGGCGCAACGAGGATATTGCAGGTTGGAGACAAGCAAGCAATTTTTGGAAACTAGATTAGCAATGAAGTATCCCAACCCACACAAATTCCCAGAATCGAATCCTCCCCCTAAGACTAAAGCCAATCATCCCATCATCAAAGCCTGACTTCATAGAAAGAATTCCCTTCCAAATCACCGAAGCTCTATACAAGGAAGACTTCTTAGTACTCCAGCTACCAACACCGCAACCATATTTAGAAGCAACATGGCCCTCCATAAAGCATCTTCTTCCGATCCAAACCTCAACCTACACAACCATTTACCCAATAACGCCCTATTCATCACCTCCAAATCCTTAATGCCAGCCCCACCCTTGTCATAATGATTACACACTTCTTTCCAACTTAATAAGTGGAACTTGGAATCTCCTTCCGCACCTTGCCACAGGAAATTGCACCACAGTCTATCCAATTTTGCTAGCACCGACTTTGGACATGAGAGAGAGAGAGAGAGAGAGAGAGTAGATTAGCAAATTTTAAATGACCGCTTTAATTAGAATTATACAACCCCCAAGGGATAGATACCAGCATTTCCTTCTCGCTAATTCCCTTTTAAACCTTTCCACAATTACATCCCAAAGATGCTTCGCCCGTTTACCAATGCACAACGGCAACCCAAGATAAGATGAAGGAAAAGATCCCAGCTCACACCCAAAAAACACTAGTTATCTTTAAGAGCTCCTCCCTGTGCAAATGAACACCCAGCACAACACTTTTAGCAATATTGACCTTCAACCTAGAGACAACTTCAAAGCATCAAATAATAATTCTCAAATTGCCCACCATCACCTCTTTGGCCTCACAAAATAGAAGCGTGTCATCCGCAAACTGAAGATGAGAGATCGGGGGGCTCACTCTACCCACACAAAAGCCACAAAAGAGATCATTTTGTTGCCCCCATTCTAGCATTCTTCCAAGATCTTCAGCTGCCACCACAAAGATCGGCATGATGTTGTACATGGTAGCCCATGAAATGTGAGCTAAACCTAATGAACAGTCTAGATTAATAGATTGGACTGTCTACGTGTTCCAATGCAACTAGGTGCACTATAACTCATAGTGCTTTGAAAGCACTGGAGCATTTCTCATAATTAAAATATGTAAAACAGTCCATGGCCAAATTAACCATAATCTACAAGTTTGCGTAAAATGCCATGGGTTTATGATTATTACATGGGAAGTGTACATTATAATGAACTGCTTAGAATATCCAAGCATCAGCAATCATAACAGAGTCAGTTTTAGCAATCAACTGTAATTAGCTTTCCTTTCTCTAATCATGGGATATAACTAGCTTGAAACCATCAAGAAACACGAAGTCTGTTCCATTCCATTTTTTGCGAATGTTACAATCAAAGCATGATTTTTGTTGAAACTTAAGGATCATTTTGTAGGGAATTCAACCCAAGCCGTGGGATTTCAATCATAAACCAAATGATTAAAGCAATTTCCATAGCTATAAATAGCACCAGCAGATAAATAATTTTAAAAAAAAAAAAAAAAAAAACTGTTGTTGCTCTCTCTACACAGCATATATGTTTAGTGGAATATCAAAAGCTCAATCATACAAATGGCATACAGCTGTTCCACATAAGTCACTTTCGGCATACAGATGACATACAGACAGTCATTTTATTCCATTTACTGTAATATATAGAGAATATGCCTTGGTTCTAAAAATAGATTTATCATAAAATCAGAAGACACCTGGATACATTTGAATTGTAAGTATGCAAGTAAACTTATCCAAGTTGTTTGTAAAAAAAGTGCGTGCGTGCATGTCTCTGTGTGTGTGTGTGTGTGTGTGTGTGTGTGTGTGTGTGTCAGCAATTGAATCAAACTGAAAATAAAGGAGAAAAACAACAACAAATTCATCAAAGATAATGGTTAGTAAAATGTAAAATGAAACCAATAGATACAGGAAACTAAGAGATCAGCCAATCAGCCAAAATCAAGAAGTCCACATCACTTGATACCATTTTTAACACCCAATGCGATTTCCAAGATGAACTAGAGAAGGTATGTAGAACAATCACATCATAAAGAACTATAAAGGTAAGTGTTAGGAAGTTACTAGCAATTACATTCCCTTGTCCTTCGATCTGTAAGATAAGGGCCAGTTTGTATAAGAAATTTTTGTTGCAAATCAAATCAGAATCTATATGATTACAATTCTCCTCCTTTTGGATTCCAAGCAATACGATGGATATGAGGAAAAGGGAAACTAACACATTTCCTACATGGTGGAAAAGGAAATTGTAATAATTACAAAATTGATTTCTTTAATCATGGAATTCTCTTATTCAAAATGGCCCTAAAAGTAAAACTAACTTCATTACAATAGAAGATCCCAAAAAAAATGGTCTTCCATTACTGAGTTGATACACATTTCAGGTACCCTTCTTTTTCTTTTTCTTGATGACTCGCAGGTAAAGATTACATAGAAAATCAAAGGGAATAAAAGTTCCATCAAGGCACTGGATAAGAGTCCCCCAATACATAAAGATAATCTACGTACTCCTTCCTTTGCAAGAGAATCCACAATACAATTAGCCTTTCTGGGCACCTGAATAAAGCTAATATTCAAGTCATGAATCTAAAGCATTAATGCAAGTAATACAAAAGATAGCTTCCACAGGGCATCACAACTTCCCAAAGCCCATGCAATCGACAAGGAATCCCCTTCAACAATTAGCAAATCACCTAGACAACTTAAGAAAATAGCCACCCTAGCTTTAATGGCCAATAGCTCTGCTACAGGTGGCAATGGTCTGGGTTTGGGCTGACCCTACCAAGCTAGGCACAGCCCAGCCTGACAGTATAAGGCCCAAGGCCTGATCCTGGCCTGAGTCAAGCATGGGCCTAGTATAGTAGGCACAAGCCCAAGCCTGAAATTTTTATGGTTGGGCCCAAGCCCGGGCACACAACATGAACCTTAGGTTTAGGCATGATTTTACATTCTTTCCACGTAATTGAGTTTTTTATGGAAAAGATTTTTATATATTTATATTTCACCTAATGGACAAAGTGGATGTCACATAAACAACACGATGGGCCCATAGAGCTTTGGGTACAGGCTATATGCGCTTAACATGCAGGCTACTCGCATCAACATTTTAAAATGACAAAACCGGTCCCATGGAGCTCCTCGAAAATACCTAAATGCCCTTACCTTTGTTTCAAATCCCTTTCCATGTCCATTGATTTGTGCAAAAAACTGCATCGCACTCTCACAACATATATCGTAGAAACAAATCAAGCCACACTAGGCTACGATAATCCAAGCCCAAGCTCGGGCCAAAATTGATCAACCCTTTCATGCCAAGCCCAAGCCCAGCCCAGCCCACGAGCGTAACTAACAGGTCCAAACCCAACCCAACCCAAAGCCGAGATGGGAAGGCCGCACGGCCCATTATCACCCTTAGCTAGACACTATTTGAGTTACAATCCTCGCTGGCCCAAAAAAGTGAATTTGATTTCTCCCTTCTCTCTTAACTCTTAAGACACCCTATGCCCAAAGCCCCTAGATTTCCCAAGGAACTGCCATCCACACTGAGCTTCCAATAACTGGAACAAGGATGCTTTTAAATAACTGTAGTAAACTCTTCTTATATGCTTCCCCGCTGTGCTAAGGAGCACTTAATGTTGGCTGCAAGATTTGCCCCAAGTAGATGACTTATCATTAAAGATTCTTTTACTTCTTTCCTTCCATGTATATACTGATATGATTTGACAACAAACATTCTCTATAGGACTTTTCCAAGAATCTTGAATAGCCCATAGTTCCAACCATCCACAAGCTTGTCCACCAAACCCAACGGGGGCTATTCGATCTGGAACATGCGGAAGAAACTAGACCAAATTTGCCAGACCAACATAATAGATGATGAAAAGATGGTGTGCAGATTTTGATTCCTTCTTGCACATAATGCATCTGTCAGGCATCTATTGGCAGAAGCCCAACTATGCTTCTAGAGGTTGCCGACCATGAGAATCTTATTTGCTACTTGCACCAACAAAAAACTTCAACCCAAGGATGAGCACCAAATTCCAACGCCTCCACCAACAGAGGTCTCATGGACCCAGTTGCACATAGCTCCTTGAATAAGTTTTTTGATGAAATTTTATCTTTTAAGGCAAGATGCCCAAATCCTCTCATCCTCATCGAGGGAATAAGAGGGTGATGCATAGAAAATCAAGCAGCTTAACCACCATAACAAATTTGTGATCCCATAGATTTCTGAGAAATTGGATTTACCATTCAATCTTGTCACTTGGTAGCTCATATGAATCCATAACCAGAGTGTTTCACAAGGCTAATGAGAATGACAAAGAAAAATTGCATGTTTTCAACCAATGCATCTTCCCAAAATAATACTCTTTCACCATTTCCAACTTTCCCCTTCTTATCTCCTTTAGGGTCCAACCCTTCTCCATGTCCCCATATTTGGAGGCAACAACTCTCGTCCAAAGTGCTTCTTGTTCTTTGGTAAATCATTGCCTCCACTTTGCTAATACAGCCCAGTTTTTCTTAATGTGACTGATGTCAATGCCTCCAGTTGGTGTACAAGTCACCTCTGAATATTAATAATAGTAAGATGGTAGATTGAGAGAGTTGATTTTATAAGTGTAGTTCATCCTCCAAGGAACATACACAAGCACTTCCATGTAAGGGCGGCAACGCCTGGCCAGCATGCCCACATGGCTTTGAGCTAGGCTCAGATATGTTAGTTAACCCCATGGGCTAGGCCCAAGTCAAGCTAGGTTTGGATTTGGCCGGCTTGGGATTAGATTATTCAAGTCTAGCCCAATATTTCTCCTACATATACCACGAGAGGTGAGGGAAAATTTTTCCACATCAAAGGATATGACAAGGGATTTTAAACAAAGGTAACGAAATTTGGGTAATTTTGAGATGCTCATTATGAGCATTTTCGTCATTTTAAAATGTTGATCTAAGTAGCATGGACATTAATTGCATATGTCCACACCTGCATGCACACAACATATACAACACCAAGCTCTATGGGGCCCACCATGTTCATGTGACATCCACTTTGTCCATCAAGTGAGGCCCCTCTTTCTAACTGTACATATGAAAATCTTTTCGATAAAAAACTCAAGTGGGCCAAACATGGGGAAAGAATGTAAAATCATGCGTAAAACTAAGTTCACGTGGTGTGTCCGAGTCAGCTGCTCAACCTAGGCCCAACCGTAAACGCTTAAAGAATGACACAGCACACGTGAAAGAATAAAAGAAGAGGAACAGATTTTTACACAAACCACACTTCCAAAGAAGTTGATTTTTTAGGTTTTTGTCTCTTTCTCTATAATAGAAATATTTTCCCCTAAACTCACACTTTTCTATTCCAATCTATCATTCAACTCCCCCAAGTACATTGTTGATACCCTTTGGTGCTCTGGTAGATTGGATATGGAATGCTTTCACGTGATTTGCGAGCCGTGATAGCATTTTGTTGATTGACTGCCTGCATTGAAGGAATATGGCTTAAGTGAATGGGTATGTGTTTGCAAGACACCAAAACTGCTTGTCTACTTATCCAAAGCTCGTTTGTGTCTGTTACTTGGGGCTGGTGCTTTCAACGGTTCAATGTGGCTTACTCAATGCTGAGTTCTATTCAACATTCAAGCTTGGAAACAGCACCACCCTCACAGGAAGCAAAAATCATCTGGGATCTATGATTCATGTCTACCTCATGGGCATATGGAAGAAAAGGAACAACCACATGTTCAATACGATTACTGGATTATGCATCCATCTCTATTGTCACTGCTAGACTTAAACACCTCATCTGTTCCTGGACCGAGGCTTTGGGTTTCTTTCCTTCTCGTAGCTCTGGGGCTAATCCCCTTCATTGGCTGGATCTTTTGTATAATGCCTTAGCTTTGTAACGGACTTTTCTTTTTCAATAAAGCGTTTTTACTGGTCAAAAAATATCATCATCATCAACTAAGCCTTACCCAATTAATTGGGGTCATCTACATGAATCTTGTTCTGCCATTCCGCTTACAGGTCAAAAAAATACAAAAGATAAAGAGCCAAAAATATCTATCTGGAGTTTACTAATTTTATATCTAAATTATATTCTAAAGATTAACATCTAAATTTCAAATCCAAAATGAGAAAAACAACTACAAAAAATATTCTAAATCTTAAATAACTTGTCTAGAAAACCACAATATCATGTGCAGGGGGCTGTTAATATCCGGCCCCACAATCAAAGGGGGCCCATTCTGGACAATTGATTGATCCAGCCAGGCCATCCAATTGGACTGTAGACCACACAAAACAATTAGACAATTGACTCTGGTCCAGATATATCATCCAGCCTTTGATCACTAATATAGGGAGTCGAATCTGTCTGATCTTTATATAAGACCATTTGATGGACCTTATCTAGGCCTAATGTCCAATCTGATGGCTTGATCATTAATCAACCAGCTCATGTAGTTATCTCGGGCCCACCTGATAGTGATGGATGGCCCAGATGCATCAGAAAATCCTAGAAAGATGGGATACTTTTTATTCTAATGTCAATTGTCAGATCCTTTTGAAAATCAATTTGAGGCAGAGAAGGCAGAATTATGAATGCAGTTTCCCTTTGTATGCACTGCTGCTAGTGCACAATGGCATGGCTGGACATCAATTCTAATAAAAAATAAGATCTTCATGATATTTGGGTGCATACAAATGATAGCTAAAACAATCTCACTAACACTTCCTAAAAAAACAAAAAAAAACAAGAAGAATAAGAAGAAGATTGCACGAAGAGAACCAAAAGTGTATGTTGTTTGCAGATGACATAGTTTTAATTGACAAGACAAGGGAGGGGCATAAACATAATGCTAGGTTTATGGAGGGATGCTTTAGAATCTAAAGGATTTAAAATTAGTCGGACTAAAGTAGAGTATATGGAGTGCAATTTTAGTGACAATGGGAGTGAAAATGAGGAATTAGTTAAGATTGTTGACCAAGAAGTTCCCCAAAATGACCACTTCCAATACCTGGGGTCAATAATTCATAAGAATAGAGAAATTGTGTTACGATCAAGGTATTCCATAACGGTAATGGTGGCCATAACGGCCACCACTGTTACCTTTACGATATGGGTCGTAATGGCTGTTACGGCCCCTGTAACGGCCACTACGATCTCTTTTTTTTATTTTTATTAAATAATAATAATAATAATAATAATAATATTTTTAAAAAAAAAAAACCAAAAAACTTAGATCTATTCCGTAACGTTGAAAAAAAATTTCCAAAAACCCATATTTGCCTTTTAACAAATCATTACGGGGCTATTACGGCCTATACAGGGGGGTGTAAATAGCCCGTTAATGGCGGTTACAAGTCATTTTTTCCATTACGGCCATTACGACCCCATAACGTATAACGGTTGCCATTGTTACCTTTACGTAACGGCCTTTACAGCACACCATGATTGCGATGCCCAATGCCACGTGTCAGTTCTCTTAGATTTGCTTAGTTATTAATAATGATCTCTACGTACTATATGGAGAGATTCCTTAGAGTCCAAGCTATGTTAGGAGAGTTGTTGGATGAGAGTCCTATATAAATCTATATTGCCTTAGATAGAGTCCAAGGCTCCAAGCTATGTTAGGAGAATTGTTGGATAATATTCATATATAGATCGGTATTGCCTTAGAATCCAAAGCTATGAGAGTTATTAGAAAATAGTCCTATACAGATTTGTATTTGCTTGGTCGGAAAGCAAGAAGGATAATCACTTTTCTTTTACTTCGTATGTAGTTGGATAGTTAGATGGTAGATGAAATATCTTCTAGCCAGGCTCTATCGTTTTGGTATCGGATCCTCTTCATCCTGTGGCCATGTCTTCTACTAAAGGATACAACATCCTGTTAACAATGAGGTTGATCATATTCGAAATGATTTTGCCTCTACCAGCAACAATGTTACCAATTTACATGCCTAAGTCATTGAGCTAACTAAAGTTATTTTGAAGATCCAAGAGACCTTGGCCACACGGCTACAAGTGCCACCACCTGCTCTTGATCGAGGCCCTCCCCATCGTCCATATCTCGAGAATCATCCCCCATTATCTCCTGCTCAATTTTCGGATTTTCAAGGGCGTCCAATCCAACTTGATTTTCCTGCTTTTGATGGCGCGGAACTTGCAGAGTGGATTTTCCGTGCTCAATAGTTTCAACGTCTTAATGGCATACTTGAGGATCACTTGGTCGATGTGGCTTCGGTTTGTTTGACAGGTGAGGCCATACCTTGGTATCAATGCTTAAGCAAGACTATTGGCCATCCTAATTAGGGTGCTTTCACTCAAGCCTTGTGTAGTTAGAGCTGGGCGCGAACCAACTCGACTCGCCTAACTCGACTCGTTCGGACCCGACTCAAACCGAACCGAATGGGTGAGTCGGTTCGAACCGAGTAGGCTTCGCCCAATCTGAACTCAAACCGAGTCGAGTTCGAGTTGCACAGTAACTCGACCCAACTCAATTCATCAAACTCGACCCAATTTGAAACCCGACTCAACTCGGGCTGTCGGGTGTATATATATATAACATAATTCCTAATCCTCTCTACCCTACCCGCCGCACTCCCTGATCCGAAAAACCCAACCCATTCCCGTCCGACACCAATCGGCCATCTCGTCCTGTCCGGCAAGCGGCAACAAGCCTCTGGCCTTCCTCCTCCTCCTCCTCCTCCTCTCTCCTCTCCTCTCCCGTCCGGCAGGCAGCAACCAGCAGGCCATCAGGTGTGTGTCTGATTTTTTTTCAAGATTTTTTTTTTTAATGTTACGAGGATGGACCACACACAGGAAATGGTGGAGATGGAAGGAAGCGGCTTGCGTACTGAGTAACTCAGTACGCTTAGTAGTCCACCATGATTTATGTATTTTATCCCCTCCGTCCATCATCTTTTTCGAATGGCTGGCCAGCCAGCCCGATGACCTGATCCGAATCGGTGTCAACTCGATCCAACTCGGTATTTCTGACCGGGTTGGACTCAATTCAGATCAGCCCGGCCCAACCCAGACCCGAACTCGGATCAAGTCAGGCATGCTGGACTCGGTACCGAGTCAGATCGAGTTCGGGTCAGGCATTTTTCAAAACCGGATCGAGTTGGGTTAGACCTAACTCGGTCCGACTCGACTCGATGCCCACCTCTATGTGTAGTCGCTTCAGCAGTCCTAAAGATGAGGAACTAGAAGGATCATTAGCTAAGCTCTGACAAACAACAACAGTATAGGAATATCAGGCCAAGTTCGAACACCTGGCTAATAGATCCCGAATTTTACCTAAAGCCTTCTTTATTCGTTGTTTTATTTTCGGACTTAACGAGGATAACAGACATGGCGTCAAGCTCCTCAATCCAATCTCACTTCATCATGCATATACCATGGTCAGGCACCAAAAGGAGGCTATTGCTTCATTCGTTGCTTCAGTTAACTGACAATCACCAGTCCAGGCATAACCACTACCTCCTCCACTGTCCACTAATCACACCCCACTTGTGTCATCATCCAAGCTCCCCCTTCCAACACCGCAATTGGTTTCTAAGCCTCTTAATATACCCCCTGGTGTCCACCAATTGAGCCTGGCTTAACAATAGGAATGTAGGGAGAAGGGATTGTGTTTCAACTACAATGAATAGTTCAATGTTGCTACTAGAGGCCGGTGACAATTCAAAATCTAAGCCTAGCTTGGAGGACCATGATGTTCTCATGATGGAAATTTCTCTGAACGCTCTTATTACTCAAAAATCTAACACAATGCAGCTTTCCAGACATATTAAGAAATGGTTAGTGACAATACTGGTTGACTTGGGCGCTACCCATAATTTCTTACATCCGACCATAGCCAAGCAATGAACATTTCTGGTAAGCCTTGTTAATCCCATTAAGGTTACTATCGCAAACGGTAGTGTCGTGCACAATCCAAGACATTGTCACAATATCACCTTATCCGTACAAGGCGACAGATTCACCGACAGCTTTTTCCTCTTACCCATTTGCAATTATGATGCAGTTCTAAGGGTTGAATGCCTCAAGTCAATCAGAACCATTAATTGTAATTTCAAGGATCTAATGAAGCAATTTCATTTGAGAAAGGAATCAATCCAATTGACTGGCATCACTTCCATTTTCGACACTATCAAGGATTCAAGCGAATTTCATCAGCTTTTCTCTCAGTAATACCAATGCATTTTTGTGTACCTGTTACAATCTAAAGCTAACCTCGATACCCCTATGCATCCATCTATTGTTTCCTTACTCCGACAATTCGATGATATATTTGTTGAACCACAAGGCCTTCTGCCATCCAAAAGCTATGATCATCACATTCCACTTCTCTCAGGCAACGCACCTATAAATGTTAGACCATATTGCTATCCTTATTCCAAAATAAAAAATAAAAAATTGAGCAGCACATGAAATGCGTGATTCAAGTATTATCTAGCCTATTACCAGTCCACTTTGTCTCATGTTTTACTTGTTAAGAAAAAAGAGGAATCCCGACGCACGTGTGTAGATTACCGCACCCTTAACGGGATTACGATCAAGGATTGTTATCCTATTCCAGTTATTGATAAACTACTGGACGAACTACATGAGGCCGCTATTTTTTCGAAACTTGATTTGCGCTTAGGTTACGATCAAATGAGGTTGGCTAAGACTGACATACCTAAGAAGGCATTCTGAACACACAAGGACCACTATGAGTTCCTCGTTATGCCCTTTGGCTTGTCGAATGCCTCGGCAACTTTTTAGAGCCTTATGAATGAAATATTTAGGCCCTTTCTGCGGCGCTTCGTTCTGATATTCTTTGATGATATACTTATTTATAGCACCAATTTTACAAATCATCTAGATCACCTCACGTTCGTTTTTCAACTCCTTCGCTCCAATCAACTTTTGTTATGCGCGGCAAATGCATGTTCACCCAGACATCGATCCAGTATCTTAGCAATGGTATTTCCAATGAAGGTGTTCAAGTTGACCCCTCAAAGATCAAAAGAATGCAGCCCATCTATTTTAAAGCACTTTGGGGTTTTTTGGGCCTAACCAGATACCATTACAAATTCGTTAGGGACTATGGAAAATTTGCAGCACCATAACAAATATGCTTCAAAAGGATTCATTTCATTGGTCACTTGAGGTTGAGACTTCTTTTGAAACTCTCAAACAAGCACTTACCACCACTCTTATCTTGGCTTTACCGGATTTCTCACAAGAATTCGTTCTTGAGTGTTATGCCTCGAGATCTAGCATCAAGGCAATCCTCGTGCAAAATGGTCGTCCTCTAGCTTACCTCAACAAAGCATTATCAGGTCGCCACCTCACCTTATCCGTTTATGACAAAAAGATGCAACTATCATATTTGCCATTTTCGAACTGGAGGTCGTACCTGTTGGGGTATCATTTCAAATCCTTACAGATCATCGGACCCTTAAATATTTTATAGAGCAACGATTAACAACCTTAAAGCAGCCAACGTGGCTTACCAAATTGATTGTGTAGACTGCGAGACAATCTATTGTCCCAACAAGGAAAATATTGCAGTTGACGCTCTCTCTCATCAACGTGAATATGCTGAATTTTACATGGTGTTGCAACCTATATTCTCAACTCTTTCAAATATTGTGGCCAATTATTCACAAAACTCGGATCTTTGCACCATCTATGATAAATTACGTCTTAACCCTATCGTCATCCCTCACTATTCCTTAGATAACGACGTTTTATGCTATAAGGGTCAAATTGTTGTTCCTGTTAATTTCGATTGGTGTGGTAGGATTTTTCACGAATTACATGCTTCCTCAATAGCGGGTCACTCCGGGTTCTTGCCGACTTACAAATGGATATCGACCAATTTTTATTGGAAAGTTATTAAACAAACTATTCGAAAACATGTTGTCGCATGTGGCACCAATTAGCGTATAAAATATGAGACCATCGCCCCTCCCGACTTGTTGCAGCCGTTATTGTTCCTTCGGAGGTGTGGGCTAATCTATCAATAGACTTCATCAATGGGCTTCCCCCTTCCGAGCATAAAACATATAGTTGTGGTGGATCGTTTCAGTAAATATGCTCATTTCTCAACACACGCTCACCCGTACACTGCTATGGTTATAAGTACTTTTGTTCATGACGTGGCAAAGTTGCATAGAATGTCACGGTCCATCTTCAGTGATAGAGACCCCATCTTTATTAGTCAATTCTGGGACACATTTTTGCTTAACAAGGCACTCAATGGTGCCGCAATACAGCCTACCATCCTCAGTCAGATGGGCAGACCAAAGTGGTTAATGTTAGTGCACTTATTTGTCCACCTTATTTGTCAATCACGTGATTCCGTGTGTCATGTAGTCGGTTGAGCCCTTGGAAGCTAAAGACCAAAGACACAAGAAGACATGGAACATCAAGGAGCAAAGAATAGGTAAATGAGTTGTCTTGATGACCCTATCCCTTGACCCGAAACAACCCTTAGCCTCTAGATGATCCTAACTGATGCAGGTTGATCTGGGCCAGGGTTAAGCCCATTAAATCCAAGCCCAATAGTTGGCCCATCAATAAGGAGGCCCAAGCCTCCTATTTAGGTAGTTAGCTAGCGAAATCAATCAGCTAGCTAAGAATAATCCAGTAGTCAAACGTTTTTAATGCATTCTTATCTCTTTAATCTCTTTTCTATATTTATAATAAGTCATTAATTGTTAATGACATTATGTTTTCCCTTGTATTTGCATATCAAAAGCCTATATAAGGGTCTGAGACGAGTAGTATGGAGACATCTTGAAATTGAAACAAATCTCTAGAGTTGTTCTCTTCTATTTGTTTGTGTTCTTATGCTTAAAATTGAAGGTGCTTATGTTTGGGCGGATCCTTCCCAACAGCCGATTGCGCCAGCTGTAAAGGTTTGAGGTGAACCTATTGAAAAACCTCCGATAATGAATACTGGTATACTCAAGGAGAATGTGTCCACCGGAAGTTAAGTGGGGAAACTGAACCACTATACATACTTGTATTTGGAATTGTCATTTGAGCACATTTCTAATTATGCTTATGTGATTGATTAGTTGAATGGTAGAAATTGAATAGTTAGCACATCCCACACACATGTACGCTATCAATTATAGACTAGTTACTTGAATTGAAATATCATATGTAGTCTATATGATTGGACCCACTATTGGCTTGGAAGCCTTAGTGTTAAATTACCTTACTTAGTTTAATTTGGTATACTAGTTTAAGTAGACAATTGTGCTTTGAATTGGCATAATTTTCAAGTGGTCATAGCCATTCATTCCTTAATTCCGCCAAGCTTCTACACACAGAACTCGTGTGGCCCGCCACCTCACGCAATTTCAGTTAATAGATCCTTTTAACAATACCTTTGATGTTTTGCCAGTCATCACCCACATAATTGGGTTTAATAGCTTCCTTGGGCGGGGTACCGGTACAACACCACCTTCCACAGCTCCATTAAAAAGTTACCCTTTCAAGCAGTATATGGACGCCCTCCTCCACGCATTGAAAATTATGCGTCGGGCTCCTCGAGTGTGCATGTTGTAGACTCTGCCTTGTGTGATCATGACCATACCCTACGGGTACTCAAAGACAATACCCTACGGGTACTCAAAGACAATCTACAGTTAGCTCAAAATCCGATGAAGATATATACAGATACCAGTGCACGGAGAGTAGTTTTTATATTGGCGATTGGATATTTCTACATCTCCAACACTATCAACAACACTCTATGGGAGTTTGTGGGCCACATAAATTATCTCCCTGGTTCTATGGCCCCTTTCTAGTCGTGGCATGTGTAGGATCAATCACTTATAAACTTGCATTACCGTTACAGTTTAAGATTCATCCAGTGTTTCATGTGTCGGTCCTCGAAAATTAATTGGTGGCTAATGTTCCTTCTCTAACTACACTCCCTCCAATTTCTAATCTTAATGCTACTAAATGGACCCCATGTAAGATACTTGATCGAGGAATTTTCAAGCATAAGAATCAAGCCATTACCAAGGTCCTTGTGCAATGGGAAGGTTTACCAGAAGAAGATACCACGTGGGAAATGTACAGCGACTTTGTTGCTCATTTTCCAGCCTTTGTACCTTGAGGACAAGTTGTCATTTAGAGGGGGGGGGGGGGGGATGATGCCCGCAACATGTCAATTCTCTTAGATTTTGTTAGTTAATAATAATCTCCATGTACTATATGGAAAGATTCCTTAAATAGAGTCCAAGATATGTTAGGAGAGTTGTTGGATAAGAGTGCTACATAAATCTGCATTTGGTGTGTTGTTGTGATGCCCAATGCCACGTGTCTATTTTCTTAGATTTTCTTAGATTTTCTTAGTTGTTAATAATAATCTCCACGTATTATGTGGAAAGATTCCTTAAATAGAGTCCAAGCTATGTTAAGAGAGTTGTTGGATAAGAGTCCTATATAAACTTGCATTTAGTGTGTTGTTATGATGCCCAATGCCATGTGTCAATTCTCTTAGATTTTCTTAGTTGTGAGCAATGATCTCCACGTACTATGTGGAAAGATTCCTTAGATAGAGTCCAAGTTATGTTAGGAGAGTTATTGGGTAAGAGTCTTATATAAATCTATATTGCCTTAAATAAAGTCCAAGCTATGTTAGTAGAGTTGTTAAATAAGAGTCTTATATAGATTTGTATTGACTTAGAGTCCAAGCCATGAGAGTAAGAGAAGAGTCCTATATAGATTTATATTTGCTTGGTTGGAAAGCAAGAAGGATAATCACTTTTCTTTTATTGTGCACATAGTTGAATAGTTAGATAGTAGATAAAAATATCTTCTATACAGGATCTATCAGATTGAGCAGGATATTGCCCATAGAATTTGACCAGGGTGGAAGAAATGGAAATGTGCATTTGGAGTTTTATGTAATTGTTGTGTACCACTCAAATTGAAAGGGTATTTTTATAGGATAACTATAAGACCAGCCATGCTTTCTGGAACGAAATGTTAGTCAATTAAGGAACAATAAGTTCATAGGATGAGTGTAGCTAAAATGAGGATGTTGAGATTGACAAGTGGCAAGACGAGGAAGGACAAAATTAGAAATGCATGCATTCGAGGAAACTTACGAATAGCAACCACCACACCGTTATGTAATAACATGAGGGAAAGTAGACTTAGATGGTATGGTCATGTGCATCAGAGACCAAGAACCGCGTCGGTTAGAGTCAATGAGTTGGTACGAGTTGAAGACTCTAAACCGGAAAGGGGAAGGCCCAAAAGGATGCAGATGGAGGTAGTAAGAAAAGACAAGATGACCAATGCTCTAACAGAAGTTATGGCCCTTGATAGAGCAGAATGGCAGAACATGATTCATGTAGCCAACCCTAATCAATTGGGATGACACTTAGATGGTGGTGGTGAAAGTTCGAGCACACTATTTTAATCCTGGCCCAAACGAGTCAACTCATCTGATTTTCAAATCAACAAGAAGCCAAGAACTCCATTCGTTTCTGAAGTATATAACCTAGATACTATAATTTGCTAATAGATGCAATGAATTGTATGTGTTTGCACAAACGGACGTTTTAAATGCTTGTTACCAATGTACAAAAACCAAACTACATCACTGACCACTAAACTGTAATGGTGCCGTAATTAAATTTCAGTCTGTAAATTATTTAAAAAATTAATGAAATAAGTTCCTAACTCTGAGATTCAAAAATGAAACCTCGGTTAGAATCTCTCCGAGATCAAATGATTTGACGACCGGATCGTATGCATATAGCAAAAATAGATAGGAGAAGCAGTTCAGCTTAGATGGTTTCTTTGAAGAGATAGATTGAAAGAGAGAGAGACCTGCAATTAGATCTTCCATGGAAGAAGGCTGAGAGTCTACGTCTGCAGATTTCCGTATGATTTGATTTTCCCTGGAAGAATCGCTCTGAGCTTGTCCCATCGAGATCGATATATAGGAAAAGAAGGTGAAAAGAAAGAGAAGAAGCAGTTTGGACCCGAAAATCAGAGGATTCGGTTTTCACGAGGTATATGAGAGAGAGATGAGCGGTTTAGAGCAGCGGAATTCACTCTCAAATGCTCTCTAGTCTCTACTTTCTCGGGGGCAGCAGTCAATGGTCAGATACAGCATTTTAGCCGCCGAGAAAACGTGTTGGCGGGGAAGAACTGTATCCGGTCAACCGACGGGCGATTGGAACAGAACCGAATCGCGATTCACAGGACGGTATTGGGTCAGTATGGATTAGTCCTTGGCCCAGCAAAATCAAAATATTTTCAGGAGCTGGAACCATTACCCTAATATTAGGGGTGTCAATGGATTGGGTGCACCTAATTGGTACTCGAGCCCCAGCCCAACATGGGTCAGGCATGGTGTGGCTAAACAAGTGTGAGTTTAGGCATGGGTGTGAGTATTCTTTTGGAGCTCAGTAAATAAATGGGCCCGTGCAGTATAAGTATAAAACACTCGCTTCTGAATCAAAGAACTCCCGGTATATCTATTTATCCTATAGCAGAACCGGAGGGAGTAACAAGAATCCATGCCGGTGTTATTGATTTTGGATTCAGGGAGCACTATACATAGATAGAAGCGCCTAAATTGATAGTCGCTTTTCAGCTGTTTCGGTAAGTTTAGCAATGTTCTTGAAAAAGTGGGGTACGGAAGAAGTGTAACAGTGCTGAGGCAGCTCAAGCTGTGAATTTGGCCTCTCTGCTGGATCGGGATCAAGATGGGCCTCCCCTACCAAAGGAGCCTCATCCCTTGGTGGGTGATTGCGGTCTAGACCCAACCTAGTGTTGGGCCTAAAGCTGCAAGCGTTCAAATCCCACAGCCTAATTATATATAAATATGTAAGTAATAAATATTGTATATATATGGTTTTGCTAATGCCCTCATCATGTCCCTAATTTTTTTAAGTGATACATGATGAGTCTAAGTTTTATCATTGAGCAAAGTCATTCATTCAGTTTCATCGTTAAAGCTGGACGATCAAGATATGAAGCCAATACAAAACATCATGTGGCCCACCATATGAATTTATGGAGGTTTTTTGGGTGTTGTATCAGAATGGCCACATCCTACCCGCACAGGTAATATTGTTTAAGCAGATGAATATTTATTTTATGATGGGGCAAATAACTTTTTATATACAGATGCATAACCTGTAATATAAGTTTATTTATAAAAGTAATTGCGGAATAGGCAGCCTCTTTTGGCCAAAGCTTTACTTTCGTTGCATCATTATCACTATTGCTTGCTTTGGTATGGCCCACTTGAACTGACACGGATTTCTTTAGTAGGAAGTTATTGTGCTGGTATGCAAGGTGGGGTCTATCATGATGTTTATTAGAAATCCAACTCGTTTATCATTTCACGAGAGTATCCAAAACTCAATTAGGCCATACAAGATGAAAAAGTGGGGAAAGGAATTCCTACCGTTGAAACCTTCCTAGGCTCCACCTTGATGTTTATATGTCATCCAAGCCATTTATTAGGTCATTTTTACTATGATGAAGTGAAAACACCCAAAACTTAGACTGATACAAAACTTTTGTGGTCATATAAATATTTCAATGGTGGTCACTAAATCCCCACTATTTCCTCTCATGTGGCCCATTTGAGTTTTGGATCTACGTTATTTTACCTGCATGTCCTAAAACGATCTCGAAAAATGGATGGACAGATTGGATTTCTCACAAACATCCGCATCCCACTTGAACCTTTGATCTGCTCAGTTTTGGCTCATGCCTCGAAACGATTTGTTAAAAAGGATGGAAGGCATGGGTGAAAGACATATATCAACGGTGGGACCCACATATAGCCTGCAAGGCAAGTCCGTCCTGGCAAGGGTAGGAGCAATCCTCGTCCAAAATACTTAGCCTGACCTAACTTTTAAACAAGCTGGACTTTGACTGGTAAAAGTAGACTCGAGCCAAAGCCAATGTTAAATTGAGAATCTGACCCTTAAAATTCCCTGGACTGAAGTGAAATCTTGTTGCATGTAACAAGAGCAGCGGGCATAATATTCCTTACTTTGAAAGAAAGAAAAAATATGTATATTCTTTTATCAAATAACATGGAAAGGATTTCTGCGAAAGAGACGGGACATCAAGGACCGGGTTGGACGCACTCTAAAAAGAACATTCGACGGAAGAAAAAAAAAAGGTTTGGATTCCAACCGAGCGTGGTTTGGGTACTCCCCCATCAGGACGAGGGCGCCTTGGCTGCGACTCCGAACCAGCAATGTTGGTGAGACCCTGTCCCTAGGGCCCACCTTTTTAAAAAATAACTTTTTTATTTTTTTAAACACACCCCTGAGCCAGCAATGTTGGTGAGACCCTGACCATAGGGCCACCTTCTTTTTTTTTAACACACCCCCACACACTCACACCGTGTTGGGATTTCACCACCTATGGGCACTCAAACCCTTGACCGGGTGTTGAAACTCTTGAGAGTCTACCACCAGAGCAAGAGTACGAACCCAGCCTAGGGCCCACCTCAATGTATGCCTTGTGTATCCACGTCGTTGATTTGTTTTTCTGACACAGGGAAGGACGTGAGGTCGAGCACCATCTTCCTCAAGTGGACAATTGTTCTGAATCCACATAACTTCTTTGGACTCCTCAAGCGACTTTTCGAATCCAAGATAAAGAAAGCAAGCAAAATAGAAATAAATTCTATAAATTTTGTAATTTGATTGATGAATAAAATAAACGAGTTCACAACCTTTTAAATAGGGATACTAAGCAATGTGATAGAAATAAGAATCAAACTACAACTAAAACTCTCAGAATTCGCAACTTATTATAAATAGTAAACTAGGTGGTTGTAATGTCTACCAATGCACAAGGTTTTTGGCCAAAAATAGTAAGTGTCTTACTTGGCTTCATAAAGTTGTTCTCCTAATTATTTTAAGCGCTTATTACATTGGGCGCAACTCCTAAAGCCCAATGGATGAAAAGTTATAATTAAACTAAAATTACTATTTATAGTAAAAATGGAATTAAAAGAGGGAAATGACCATCAATATGATGGTATTTCGCAAATCTGGCTTGCGCAACCCAACAAAACAAGGTTGGGTAGCTAGAGTAACTTGTTCTACCTCAAAATCATATATTTTACGCCTGTTAGCTCATTCTGAATTGCGAGATACGCCCCGATTTAAGGTCTGATGGTCTGGATCACTTCTGTCATCTACTAGGCCTATTCTGATCCATCTTGGCCATGAAATTGTCTGCAACCCGCTCTACATCATTTTCTAGCTTATTGTAGGGCATGGTCCCAAAAAATGAAGTAGATGAAAATTACAGGCAGACCACACCACATAAACAGTTGTTGTTGAACACTCACCGTTAAAAAATATCTAAAGTCTACCGTAACGTTTATATATATATATATATATATATATATATATATATATATTATCCAACCGGTTGATAAGGCCAAACAGACTTGGATGAAAGGAAAAAATAAATAATAAAAAATATCAGCTTGGTACAAAACTTTTGTGGCCCAATGAAGGTTTTTAATGGTGAGTCACCATCTGTATTGCTTCATTTTTGGAACCATGCCCTAAAATAAAAACAAAAAACAGATAGATAGACTGCGTACATTGAGGTTGGCCCTATGGTCAGGTTCCCATCTACATTGCCAGTTCCAGAACCGCAGCCAAGTTGCACCCCACGAGGACCAGGTGCGGCTTCCGTGGTGGATCCGGGGATCCACCTAGGTGGGTGGGATTCCTGACTATGGGGCAAACTGTGATATATGTTCCTCGCATCCATGCCATTCAAATGTTTTGACAGCTCATTTTAGAGCATCACCCGAAAAATGAAGTAGATTTAAAACTTGGGTGGACCACACCATAGGAAATAGTGGTAATTGAATCCCCACCATTAAAAACTTCTTGGGTGCCACCGAAATGGTTGTTTACCATCCAACCTTTTGACAAGGTCACAAAGACCTGGATGAAGAGTTCACACAAATATCAGCTTGACACGAAACTTTTGTGGCCCACAAGAAGATTTTAATGGTCAGTCATCACTGTTGATGTTGTATGTTCCAACAGATATTCGGTTCTGCTTCATTTTTTGGGATTATGCCCTAAAATGAGCTGTCAAAACAGTTGAACTGCGTGGATGTAAGTAACATACATCAAGGTGGGTTCCCCAGTCAGGGATCCCACCCACCTGAGTGGAGCCGGGATCCGTGAAAGCCGTTCTGTCAGGGGCTCCGTGGGGCCCACAATGATACATATGTTTTATCCACACCCTCCATTTTTAGATATCATTTTAGGCCATGAGCCCAAAAAGGAGACAGATTGAAGGCTCAAGTGGACCACACCGCAGGAAGTAGTAAGGATTAAAAGCTTACCATCCAAAACTTCTTATAAGAGGCACATAAGTTTTGGATCAAGATGATATTGATGATTTCCCTTCACACAGGTACATGTGACCTTATGAACAGGTTGGATGGCAAATAAACATCACCATTGGCCTCGGGAACTTTCCAAAGTCAAATCCAATCCCCATTGCTTTTCTATGGTGTGGTCCACTTGAACCTTCAATGTGACTCCTTTTTGGGTTCACGGCCTAAAATAATCTGTCAAAATGGATGGACGGCTGGATAAAATATATACATCAAGGTGGACCCCACAAATCCTTGACAAGACCATCCATCTCTAGCCAGGTCCTAGTGGGGTAGAATCTAATCCGCACCGATTCCAACCTATGACTCAACAGTAAAAAGAGTGCATTTCAACAGTCAAGTAATGGGTTCCAGTGCCCAACATACTTATCTAGAGCTGGGCATGAGACGACTCGACTTGACAAACTCAACTCATCCAACTCAATCATATCCCACTTGATCCAAACTGAGTGGGTGAGTTGATCCGAATCGAGTTGACTTCATCCAATTTGAACTCAAACCAAGTCCAGTTCAAGTCACCCGGTAACTCGACTCGACCCGAAATCCAACTTGGTATTTCCTCAACTGATCCAAAACTCGACTTGTACATATATATTAAACAAACTAGGTTTTGAGTTAATGGAAAGGTTGTAGCAGAGAGGTTGCAATTCGGGCAAGTGAATCTAGGTTTTGAGTTGTGATTTTAAGCCTTGGATACCTGTTGCACTTAGCATAAAATCGTGTAAACAGTAAAAAAGGAGAATCCAGGGATATAATGATATCTCAAATGCAGCATAAGTTGGTCCACAGTCAAGTTTAGATCTAATTATACCGACTAACCATCCATCTTTTCCATTCAACTAGAAAGGGAATATTAAGAGAGAAACAAAAGGGGTAAAGAATGAAGGGTTCAAGATGAAGAAAGTATAGGTCTTTTTGTCATCAAAAGAAAAGAAGGAGGATGATTCTTACCTTTTCCTACACCTCGAATATTTAGAAAGAAGGAAACCTGAAATTGGGGTGGAATCATCAACACTCAAGGGCCAATCTCTTGAATAAAGATAAAGAAAATGTACGAATTTCTATTCATTTAATAATAATGAAATTAGGGTTTCTCACAGTGTATATATAAGTTATGGAAAAAGTAAAAGTGCACTAAAGCCCTTGAAAAAAAAAAGACGACAAGTAAAGAAAGCATAATAAAGCTCTTGAAATAAGGAAAAGAACAAAAACGCCTAAAACTAAAACACCCGTGTGGTAGGGTGTGAAATTCGACCCATGGATCCATGGTCATGGTGCAGTCATGCCACTCCTGCACTCGTATCGCGTCAAAAAATGGGTCCGATGGACCCAACATCCATCCACATCAACTCCTCCGATCCAGTACTCTATTGGCGACGCCTCCTCCTCTGGTACACTCTAAATGGTGCACCACTGATGTTCGCATCGTGTTGGATAGAACTTGTTAGCATGAGAGTGTGTGTGTGTGTGTGTGTGTGTGTATTGAGTGGTTTTGTGGACTACTATTTCTTTTTTGATGTTTTATTAATATAAATAAGAAAAGGGAATGGAAAAAACACTAACACTAATTGTACTAACTTGTATTAGAGTTAGCTCTGAAACCATGTTTAGCATAATTGGAGTTAGTGTTTTCCCCCTACTCTTCTTTATTTATATTAATAAAATATCCCAAAAGAAATAGTAGTGCATGGGACCATTCACTGCATAATACTCTATTCACTGCATAATACTCTCTTTGACAAAACTAAAGAAATGACTTGGCTAACCTTGAAAATCACACACACACACACATATTGCAATAAGTGCACCCCAAATTCATGGATTCATAGATTGACTTTCAACCAATGGACTTTGGATTTTCCCAAATTAAAATCCAACACAAACCAACGGTTTTGAAGAGTTAATGAACTTATCCAATTCACATTCTCATCTTCATCCCAAGTAGAGCCTAATGGAAAGAGTATAGATATTACATTTCCCACACATGAATGATTAGATTAGTAAAATAAAATTTTAAAAACTTAAAAAACTCTTGAAAATGAGTGCTCAACTCCTTTAACATAATTAAAAGTCAGATTAACCCAACTAATGCCTATTTGGTTTTCCAATTACAATAGTAATTGATTATAAATGGATAATGATTCTTTGCTCTCACAATTATATGGTAACATTATTAACATTTGATTGCAATGATAATTTTACCATATTGTTTGTTTTATTTAGAAATCACTGTAAAAATAATAGTTTCGTAATTTGAAAATGTAGTGATTATAATTTTACTTCATTTACTAGAGTACTTGACTCTGGTTTTAAGAACCATAATTCAAAATTAAACAAATACTTGAAAATGATAATGATGGCTTATTTTCTTTGTATTTCATAGGAAAATAGAAAACCTAATTATAACCTCCAAGTGAAGCCCTTGCCTATAGATATGAGTGACAGGATTTGTATCTTCTAAATCTAGGATTGAACCGTGCTAAAATGGAACACCAGCTAATACTGATGAATTGTCTGGGCTAAAATCTCAGATCGAGTCTGTAACTCATATGGCCCCGTCTACATTTGTGCATGTGTGCATGCGCGCGCATGTGTGTGTGAGAGAGAGATAGAGAGTTAAGACCCAGCGACTGTAACAAACTTGGCTGGTCTTGAGCTGATTTGTGAATCGGCTTAGTAGCGGTTGAATCGGCCAAACTCACCCAAGCTGGGTTCACTCATTGAATTGAACTAGATTGGGGATTGGATCCGCTTGAGTCTATATCGTTTATGACGAGTTGCTTGGGACTCGCTTTAGTCTTAAAATCAAAGAGGCGGTTCATGTGTGCCACAAATGCAGGGTGATGGCATGCATTTTTGCTATGGAGGCTAACACGCATTTTTTCTAGTCATACACGTGTCACGGCCTAGAGGCTGAGCTAGCTAATTGAATTGATCAAAACCATTGCGATGATGGTCGTCGTAGATTGCTCATGGACCAATGGTGTTTACCTAAGTTGAATATTTGTCCCATTTTTGGTTGGATGAGAAACTGAATAAGTACGTTTGTCCCATTTTTGGTTGGATGGGAGACTGAATAAGTACGTTCTTTCTTGTCTGACGATCTTTTAGCTCACTAGTTAAGGATTAATATAATCTTTTTTTTCACACTCAATGAGATTTTTGGGCCATCTAATGGATTGGGAATATCAACGGTTTGGATCATTTAGCTATCTCACCAACTTTGGACCGGACGTGGATTTCGTCCTTCCCCTGCTTGGACAGACTCGGTTGAGATAGGGGTTTAGTGGGGTCCACTATAATGTATGTATTTTATCTATGTCATCCGTCCATTTTCACATGAGGCAGGTCCAAGGCTCAAGTGGACCATGCCACGGGAAGCGGTAATAACACCCACTGTTGAAACTTTCTTAAGCCCACCGTGATCTTTATTTTCCATGCAACTTGCTCAAAATGTCACATAAATATGGATGAAGGGAAAACACAAATATCAATTTGATAAAAACTCATGTAGCATCCAAATTTTTTTTATTGGTGGTTGTTCAATCCCCACTATGTGGTCCACTTAAACCTTGGATTTGCTACATTTTTGACTATTGTCATAAAACAACATACATCATGCAAGCCGTACATGCGAAGGATCTTGACCATTAAGGAAACCATTAAGGGTTTAGCCGTCTCAACAACCTATAAGAGGAGCGCGTGATGAATAACTCGAGGCACATACCAAATGCAATTTATTTTCTTTTACATTTATCTTTATGTTTATCTTAGTATAGATTGCTACTGTCCAACGCCGTCGCTATAGTGCCATATAATTAGATTAAACATCAATGACCATAAGTTGATGGATCCTAATAAACTAAGTCCTTACTTGGGTGATCAATATCTTTTGGTGCATTTTACCTGAAATTGCGCGGATTGTCTACCATGACACATGAGGAAGCTTGCTGGAACTTAGAATTATGGATAAGTCATAGAGGGAGGGAGGGAAGGAGGGAGGGAGGGAGGGGGGTGTGGGTAAATAGAAATACTTTAAAATTCTTACATAATTAAAATTATTTACTAATTTTAATTCATAAGGTAATTAACACTTAGACTTCTAAGCCAAATAGGTCCAATCATATAAACTACAAAAGATGCAACAATAAACGACCAATTTATAAGATAGTGATCCTATGCACGAAATGTGTTAAAATTTCAACACCCAGCATACATCTAATTATGCATTCATATAATTCAATAAATCGAGCTCACAAGCGTAAATAGAAATGTGCGCAAATAATAATTTCAAACACAAACATGTATAGTGGTTCGGATACTTTCCTACTTCACTCTCAACGGATGCACTCTCCTCGAGTATACTAGAATTTCATTATCAGAGGTTTTAAATCAGGTTCACCTCTAACCTTTACAATGGTTTCTCCTAGACTAATCATTAACCTATACGTACACTTCCGTGTTGGAGAAATATGTTTCCACCCGTGTCGGTGTCTCCTATAAGAAATTTTAGTTAGTTTTCTATCGTTAAACCAACAACCACTGGTGGTCTTAATCCAAGACCCTAAGTACACTCTCATCGGTGGCTCCCCATAGAGACTAACATGTATGCACCCGTATTTGATAAATGTGGTCCTAATCCAAGGCTTTATGTATACTCTCACTGGAGGCGTCCATGTAAACTAATATGTACGCACCTGTGTCGGATGAATTTGGCCCTACACAAGAGCCTAGTTCCTACGGAAGAACCTATTCAAGTTTGGGTTGCAAATTCTATACTCAATCCTAAATAGGAAAAGAGTGTGAATGGACTCTATAATTGACGACTTACTTGTTGGATTGAGCCCTTTTATAACGTCTTGCTTGAGATGCTTCTTCAATGCTCTCTTATACTTGAATTAACTCCTCAATTGCTCTCATATCCGTCAATGCTAATGGTTTAGTTCCATGATCAAACACACTGCATGCGATGCTCCAATGAGGCGACCAAGGTGGTGGGATGATGGTATCATCTCCTACAACTAAAGGGATAATTATTTCTCAAAAGAGATTCACTAGATGGTGTGTAATAGAGCATATAGACAATGATATACTTATAGGCTTAGTGTCTAGTCTTTAGAAAATGGTGGAGATAAAATGCATCTTAAAATGGAGGTGAGAATCCTTATTACAGTAGTAATCTCAATAAAAATGACTTGAATCTCACGGGTTTAGAGTCATAGGATGATGAATGTCAGTGAATAATCACCTAAGCTCTAATTGTACAAAAAATCTATCAAAATGCACAAGGTCCATATACCATTTATAAAGAAAACAAGTTTCAATGGTATATAAAAAAAAAAAAATACAAAAAAATGACACTATCGATTGATCGAGCGATGCCTTCAATTGATCAAACTCCCCTTCAATAGGATTGAATGTCCTTCGATGAGATTGAGAAACTCCATAATTTTGATAGTGTTGTTGTACGTTTATGGCTACCTTGATCGATTAAGCCTCGAGCTTTAATCGATCATGGTTCAATCGAGACCCATTAACAACCTATCGATGGGGTCGAGAATCCCTTGAAAACTACTGTATTTGGACTATTTGATTTACAACAAGTTTGTACCTCTTTTAGCCTAATTTATCATGTTCTATTTGAGCTTTTAAGGTTATGTGATGATCAAACGAGGGTTTACTTATTTGAGAATGTATCATCTAGAGGTTAGATTGTTTTGAGTCTAAGGTTAGGGCGAAGGCACCTAATGATTTACATGTTCTTCACTCCTTAATGCTTCTTATCATCTTGTGCATTCGCCCTTCAGCTTTCAAAGGCTTGACAGACTCATCAACAAATGAACTCACGTGATTGACAAATAGGTGCACATATCAGTGCACTGACATTACCGACTATTCGCTTAGATCATCTGTTCATACGGATGAATTAGGTATTTATCTTTTTTTATTATTGGTAGTTGTTTTTTACTTTTTCGATTATAATGAGCCACATCTACATATTAATAAAATGAGTATTGTTTCAGTCTTTTTTAGTTTAATTGTTTATATTCATTTTTTTGAGAAATATATTAGGCGTAAGAAGTGATGAAAGAAAAGTTCTTAATACAAGGTAATTTTTTATATCAATGACTTACCCTAACCATTTCACAAATCACCTGATTGTTGATTACAACCGATGGTTGAGATGACAGTTGAATTTTTGAATTCGGTCTTAGTTAGTCGTTTCAACATGGGGGGTCACTAGCGTTCAACCAAACATTGAGTCAAGTACAACTCTAGCACGCCTGTGCTTTTCAAGCGCACATATAATCCAAATGCAAGCCTTTGATCACACATGTGGTCTTGTGTTTGATTGAATTACACAAACAATGAGAAAATCTTTGACTGAATGTTCATCACTAAACATAGAGCTTCGCAGGAAGAACAATCAATAGTGTGACAGTTTGTTCGAGACCTAGCAAGAGCCAAACATTGTAAGCGAGTTTGTTGTAATCCGACCGTCTTTTCATCGCTCAGCGTGGGCGAAGCTTTGTAGGCGAGATGGTCAACAAAGTTTATGAGCACGCAGACAGGTAAGCCTTGCGGCTTTTTATTTGAAACTTAGGAATTTTCCTGGCAGTCCCGTTACGTGGTTGTAGACAAAGGGTGAGTAACAACTAATTTAATCGGCCCGTTGCAAGAAACACTTGCATCCAAGTAATTGATTGGGTTCACTTCCTCTTGCCCTTTAAAGAATCATGGCCTCTCACGTTTTGTCATATGTGTGAAAATGTATACAGTTGGCTAGCTAATTGCGTGCGTGCACTCCCTTCCAGCCATTAGACAAGTAACCTTTCACATCTCCCAAGGTGTAAATAGGAAGCGGATTGCGTAGCGAGTAAACTCACTATGCTGAGCGTACTTAGCAAACTCTTCAAGGTCCACCATGATTTATATACTTTATCGGCTCCGTCCATCCATTTTAACAGATAATTCTAGGACTTGTGCCCAAAAATGAGGCATATGTAATGTTCAAATGGACCACACCACAAGAAACAGTTGAATTGAATGTCTACCGTTGAAAGATTCTTGAGGGCCACAGAAGTTTTGGATCAAGCTTATATTTGTTTTTTCCCTTCATCCATATCTGTATGATCTTATGAACAGGTTGGATGACAAATAGACATCACTACAGGCCCTAGAAAAGTTTCAACAGTGGAAATCATTATCCCCAGTTTCCAGTGGTATGATCCTCTTGATCTTCGGATATGCTTCAATTTTGGGCTCAACCCCTTAAATTAGATGGAAAGATCGCGTGGATAGATGCATACATTCAAGGTGGGCCCAATTGAGTTTACTCAGTAAATTAAGAGTGTACCGAGTCAATCCGATTCCGTGTAAGCAGTAGTTGCCTACTCTTATCACGCTGGTCATTTTTAAGTTATGTTGTAACATGAGTTGGCTCACTGATAGACTTAGTAAATGTCCGACAAAGCTCACAATGGGCCCATGTAGCTTTTTGTTGCGCTGCCTACCTGCTGTATCAAATTCACATCCCTTTGTCTTCCTTAAACCAATCGAAGTGGATTGCATGGTGGCTTGCCACCAATCTGTGATGTCTGTTTTGTTTATCTATTTTGTGAGAATATGTTAAACCAATCGAAGTGGATTGCATGGTGGCTTGCCACCAATCTGTGATGTCTGTTTTGTTTATCTATTTTGTGAGAATATTTTAAGACATGGACAACAAAAATGAGACAAATCCAAAGCTCAAGTGGACCACACTATAAAAAGTAGAAGGAACCCTACCATTGAAAACTTCTTAGGGGTAATAAACGTTTTTGATCAAGCTGATATTTGTGTTTTCCCTTCATCCAAGTCAACATGACCTTATGATTTGGTTGGATGTCAAATAAATATCATGGTGGGCCCTAAAAGGGTTTCAATGGTGGGCATCATTGTCTCCACTTCTTTCTGCGGTGAGAGCAGATTAGGTGAGACTTGTCCACGCCCAAGATGGTACAACCCTTACCATGGGGCCCACCTTGATGCATGTATTATATATCCCAACTGTACATCCATTTTTCTAGATCATTTTATGACACCAATTATCAGGGGACCACACCATATAAAACAATGTTGATTGACCATTAATGGGCCATAGAAGTTTTGGATTAATGTTTTTTCCCTTTATCCAAGCTTATGTGATGTTATCAATAGATCCAATGGTAAATAAACACCATGGAAACATTAAGGTACACCCTAAGAAGTTTTTAATGGTAGGATGGTCAATCACCACTGTTCCTTATAGTATGGTCCGCCTAACAATTGGATCTGCTTCATTTTTGGGAAAATGCTTTAAGATGATCTTTAAAAAAAATAGATGGATGACATGGATACATAATACATACATCAAGGTGGGCTCCACGATAACTTAATGGTAAGGGGCTAAGGGCTCCACCGTCTTGGGTGAGGGCTGGTCTCAGCTAATCCAGGCTCCTTTGTGGTATGATTCACTTGAGCTTTTGATCTTCCTTAGTTTTTTTAGACTTTATCTTAAAATGATCTTGCAAAATGATGGTACAGAGATAGCACATAATCATGTGGGGCTAATAAAACTTGAGGACGTTAACACACCACCGAGATAGGTGGTGTGTGGCACACCACGCAATCTACTTCCTGAACCAACCAATTTGTTGTAACGTTGGCCGCCGGGCGAGGGGACCGACGGATTGCGTACATAGTTACTGAGTATGCCTTCATCCTACCGAGTAAACTCCGTTTGGGCCACCATGAATGTTTGTGGTTTATCCACGCCGTCCACCTGTTTTTCCAGCTCATTTTACGGATCCAGCCCAAAATTGAAGCACATCCAAATCTGAAGTGGTCCACACCACAGGAAAGTGTGGGAATATTAATTTCCACTGTTGAAACCTTTCCAGGGCCACCATGATATTTATTTATCATCCAACTTGTTTAGGGAAAGCACAGATACCAGCTTGATAAAAAACTTCTACCAAGAATTTTTCAACGGTAGATGTTCAAGTCACGTGGTTTTCCTGTGGTGTGATCCACCTCAGTATTTGATATGCTTCATTTCATTTTTTGGAGTATAGCTTTAAAATTAAAATTATATCATCATGTGAAATGGACGAACGGAGTGGATAAAATACATAAATAACGGTCGACCTCACAGAGTTGAGTCGGTATTCTAAGCATACGCGGTTCCGCCAGTGACCCAAGCTAGCTGTTGTCAGAGCTCATGGGCTTCACTGAAATGTCTGTTTTTTATCCACTCCATTCATCTATTTTTTAATCTTATTTTAAGACATTAACCCAAAAATGGGACAAATATAAATCACAGGTGGACCTCACCATAAGAAAGCAGTATTGATTGAATGTCCACTGTTAAAAACTTCTTTGGCCTACCATAATGTTTATTTGTTATTCAAAATGTTGATAAATTCATACAAATCTGGATAAAGTGAAAACACAAATACAATCTCGATTAAAAACTTTTGTGGCTCTCGAAAGTTTTCAATGGTAAGCATTCAACTCCAATATTTCCTTTTTAGTGTGGTCCACTTGTGATATAGATCTTCTTTATTTTAGGGATCGTATCCTAAAATGAGCGAGTAAAAGGGATGGACGGCACAGATAAAACACATATAATATGGTGGGTCCCACAGATCTTTGACACTAGTTAGATGGCTAGTGTTGGGTAGGGCTAAAAGTTGGGTGGGTTCAACCGGGCCGACTTATGACCGACCCGACATTGGGTTGGGCTCAGGCAAGATGTATTAAGTCCAGTTTTAAGCTTGGGCTATACAAACACCAATCCGATAAAACTTGGGTTGAGCTCGGGTTAAGGTCTCAAGTTGCTCGACCCAGCTCAAACCTGGTCAATATATAAGTTACTCATAAATTATAATTTAGTGTGAATGGTTTGTGTCGAAGGCATAAGAAATTCTAGTGCTGTTGGGTCTCCTTGGTTCACATCAATTCCAACGACTCAACCTAACAAGATATATCGAATTTCTCACTCTCAAATAGATTGTGTGCTATATATCATGACTTTTAGAGGAGTAATTTTATATTTTAACTTGTTTGTTTAGAAAAAAATGAAGTTCTTTATCATGAATAACTGTGTATATAATTAATAAAATTATAGATACAAAAAATAAAATGTGCATTGAAATATAATAAACTAATATAATAATAAAAATATTAGCATATAATTCGACCAACCGGATCAAGCCCGCTTAGGTTGGGCTTGGGTTGAGAATTCCCAACTCAAGGTTAGATTGAAATGGATTAGGATTAGGTATAAGAACCTTTGGCTGGGCCAACCCAACTCAACGCAACCCGTCAGTGCGGGGTAGCTACTAACTGGCCAAACCACGTCCGAAACCAACCTTATTACAGGGCCACGGATCAGCTCCGGTTCACACGTGCGCCGCGTCACACGTGTGGTACGTTGTTGGGAGAAGTGGCTGCGAAAAACCGTCGTCGACGGAAGGAGAAATCATATTGCATTCGCCTTTGGCGGGGTTTTCTCATTACATTTCCTCTCTCCAAAGCCTGCCTCCGTGCAAGGAGAAAGAGAAGGTTCGTTCCTTCGCTCGCTTGCACTATCCTACATCGAGTTAGCATATCAGCTTAACGTGCGCTCACACCCCGATGGAGGGCGGAATCACAGTATTCGGGAATTTCATGCGACAGAACTCCATCAAATCCCTATTCAGAGGAAGGAAGACGGAGAAGGAAACGGACGCATCTATAAAGCCCATACCTCAGCTCTCTCCCATCGCCAATTCTGTCATTACTCGATGCTCCAGGTATTTCATCAATCCAACGGATGAGATTGACTGACGGTCGAGATCACCTGTCTTCGAAGTAGGGTTTTTCTTTTTCTTTTTTCTTTTTACCTCCGCCCATGCACTGATCTCTTCTCCAAATTCCAATATTTCCTCTCTACGAATAGATACTAGGGCGGGCGCATTCAATCTCTCTTCTCAAACTGTGATTTCCTATCTGAATAGACCGAGGGGTCCTTTGGATGCCTGTAAAGTTTTAAGCTGTTTTCCAATTACAACCGTAAATGGCTGTAAATGAGTAATGATTATTTTCTCTTGTAATTGCGTGGTGACATCACTTACATTTGACTGCATTGATGATTTTGCTACCTGTTTGTTTCACCTAGAAATCACTGTAGAAATGGAAGTTTTATAATTTGAAAAATGTAATGATTACAATGTACTTACTTTACAAGTGTCTTTGACTCTGGATTTAAACAAACACCTGGAAATGATAATGATGGCTCATTTACTTTGCATTTCATAGGAAATTGGAAAACCAAACAAACCAAGTTATCCCATATCGGTATCGGTTGGCGTAACGGTGACCTCCAAAACCGATACGGATATGGGGGTGTAACGGTGATACAGGGGCGTAACGGCACAAATTATTTTTTTTTTTGCCAAAAAAATATGAAAAAATATGGATTAAATCCGGAATATTCTAAGCATTCCAAATATGCATTCATTTATAAATTGGAACATGTTTATGGTGGTGTAACGGTCCACTCTTTGGTGAGAAGTTGTATCGGACTGTCTGATGAATTTATGAACCAGAAACCTGAATTTGACTACAAAATTCATATATTTAATTTTCTAACTATCTACTATCAATGATAGATATATTAGAATGAATGTAATATGAAAATATCTTACATTTAGGTGTTTGCAATTATTTTTGAGGGCCAAAATTCATGCGTAAATAGAAAAAAAATATAAATGGCACCCCAAATATGTAAAATGCACATTAACATGTTCTACTATGATTAATACATCATATGACATCATTAAAACAGCAAAAGAATCATTAAAAAATGATTTTTCGAATTTTCAAAAAAAGGGCCGAAATAAATGCGTAAATAGAAAAAAATATTAAAAAAATATAAAATGGCACCCCAAATATGTAAAATGCACATTAACATGTTCTACTATGATTAACACATCATATGGTTTCATTAAAACAACAAAAGAATCATTAAAAAATGATTTTTCGAATTTTCAAAAAAGGGCCGAAATAAATGCGTAAATCGAAAAAAATATAAAAGAAAATATAAAATGGCACCTTAAATCTGTAAAATGCACATTAACATGTTCTACTATGATTAACACATCATATGGCATCATTAAAACAGCAAAAGAATCATTAAAAAATGATTTTTTGAATTTTCAAAAAAAGGGCCAAAATAAATGCGTAAATAGAAAAAAATATATAAAATATATAAAATGGTACCCCAAATATGTAAAATGCACATTAGCATGTTCTACTATGATTAACACATCATATGGCATCATTAAAACAGCAAAAGAATCATTAAAAAATGATTTTTCGAATTTTCAAAAAAAGGGCCAAAATAAATGCGTAAAGAGAAAAAAATATAAAAAAAATATAAAATGGCACCCCAAATCTGTAAAATGCACATTAACATGTTCTACTATGATTAATACATCAAATGACATGAGTAAAACAGCAAAACAACCATTAAAAATTGATTTTTTGAATTTTAAAAAAAGGGGCCAAAATTCATGCGTAAATAGAAAAAATATAAAAAAATTATTAAATGACACCTCAAATCTGTAAAATGCACATTAACATGTTCTACTATGATTAACACATCATATGACATGATTAAAACAACAAAACATATTAAAAAAAAGTATAAATACTTATTTTTGACGAATTTCTGAAAAAGGCCCACCGAGCTTTGATTCAAAAAAATCTGTAATATAATGTGTTTTTATCTCAAATACCTAGCCAATGTTGGTCGAAATTAGTAGTAGAAGGAGTGAGAAACAGTTTAAAAGCAAGAGGTTTTAAAAAAACAGCAAAAACAGAGCTTAAAATGAAAAAAAAAGTTACCGTTACGGGCCCGTAACGGCCCGTAACGGCCGTTACACCCCGTAACGGGCCCGTATCGGCCGATACGGGTACAAAATCGGGTAACGGCCAATACGACCTCGAAACGCGTAACGGTTACCACCGTTACCGTTACGTATCGGCCGTTACCGTTTTGGCACACCATGAAACAAACTCAATTGTTTACATTTATTTTGTTTGGCTTTTAAGTGGTAATCTGTTTACAGGTGAACAGATTATGTGTTTGGCTAACTTGTAAAATATTTACAATGTATATATTCACACCACATAGAGCTTGGGGCGTAAATCCCACCAAAATCGGCAAATCACATAAAAAGGACTTGATTTTTCTTTTTTTCTTTTTGGGGCCCTAAGAGAGCATTAAATCATGCACGCACTGGATGGATTGGATGTCCTCCACCCATCATAGTGGGCCCCAAAATGCAATATGAAAGTTTTTAATGCTGGATGTCCCATCCTTCCCTTCCGTGTAGTCTATTTGATGATCAATCAAGATGTTTTATCATGTAGCGTGTAGCATATGTAAATTATCATGTAGTTGTAGTGTAGGTTACACATGACTTAAACTATTTTTATGAGCTACGTGGTGTTAAGGCTAAGGTACACTATGTGGCGTAAGCTACACGCTACATAGCATAGCTATTTAAACACTGCTTATTATTATTATTGTTATTGTTGTTGTTGCTGTTGTTATTATTATTATTGGAAGGTAACAAATTTTTTTATTGATACTTCTTGGTCAGCAATCTTAACTAATTCCTCGTTTCCACTCCTATTGCCATCATACTCAGTTTTAGTCTGGAAACTTTTAAAACTTAGAGATTCTAAAGCATCTCTCCATACTTCTAGCTTTGTGTTTACCCCATCCCTTGTCTCATCAATCAAAATGATGTCATTTGCGAACAACATACACAGTGGTACCTCTTCTTGTAAATGCCTTGTTAACTAACCAAGGCAAAAATGGTTGTAGCTTTTGTGCCATTACGGTGCTTTTCTTCAACAGAATTGCCATTACCTTAAAAAATAAAATTAAAAAACTGAGACAAAAAGATATGGGCTCAACACTGATCCTTGTTGTAAGCCAATAGTAATGGGAAACTCACTTGTCTCTCTATCAGTGGTCTCCTCACATTTGTTGCTGCTCCCTCATATATATCTTTAATTATGTCATTGATCCCTCTTGAGACTTCCTTCTTTTCCAACACCCACTAGATTAGCTCTCTAGGGATCCTATTTTATGCTTTCTCTAAGTTAATAAAGGCCATGAGAAGATCCTTCCACCTCTCCCTATAATTCTCCACTGTTTGTCTCCATATTTGTATTTATTACTACCCTAAATATTTTCAATTTAATAATTAAATACTAAGTCAAGCCAAGTAAAAGATTTGGTCGACTCTTCAGTTCAACGTAAACCCAAATGGACATTGCGTGGAGTTGAGTTTTCATGTTTTTGAACCATGGTGCAAATTATAGCTTGTGCGGACTATGGCCCCTATAGCTACAGAAATAGGGGGCCACACACAACACACAAATCCCCATCGTTTTTTAGGTGGGGGCCACATCTTCTGCTAATGTCAATGTAATGCTGTAGTTCTTGCTGACTGCTGATTTATATATATATATATATATATATATATAGATATATATATATATATATATTTAATGGGCATGGTTTTCCTTTTCCTATTATGATGAATGATCTTCTGTGATTTTTGATTTGTGTTATACCTTTCCAATACTATGCCCATCTTTCATTGCGCGATTGTTTCATGCAATTACAGGATTCTTCAACTCTCAACAGAAGATTTGCAGCATCAGTTTGAGACTGAGTTACCTGACCACTTCAAGGAACCTTCTACCTATGCTAGGAACCTGTTGGAGTATGGTGCATACAAAGCACTAAATATTGTTATACGAAGCCCAGACCATTTGGCTGATAAAGAATTCCGCCGCTTAACGTTTGATATGATGCTAGCATGGGAGGACCCTGGCACCGAGAGTGTATCCCTACACAAAGTGAGACACCTGATCGTTGTTACAAATGGATATTTGTAAGAAACTCTGGAATTTTCTTTCCACTTCTATTGTCTCGCTAGTGAATACCTCATATTAGAATGAGAGAACAGCTCCATTTATCATGCTATGAACTAGTTTTGTTTTGTGCCACTTCAACTTGAATTTGGCTATCATTGGTGAATCTAGATTGGTCATCTGATAGACCTTTATGCAGATACCTACAATAGGAAACCACACTGATTGGTCAATCCTAACTGTCCTTCAATGTAAATGTCAACCTGTTATTCATCCACATTCTAGGGAAAAAAAGGTCAATCAACCAGAAAGCTAGGATCTTCAAATTGATGTGGTTTTTGTACTGGAGGGTATCTACAGTCAGGTCCAGCGGATAGACAGTTGGGATTCATCAATTATGCGGCTATGTTGGTGCTGACTGGCAATGAAGCATGACTAGTTCATGGAGAGGAACCAGAAATCTCCTCTAAGAACAATCTTTCCGTCCTTTTAATTCACTTTAAAGCCTATGTCTGATCATTGGTAAACAAGGTCCCGTGCTTATGTTTACCAAGGAGATTTTTTTTCTTTTTTTCTTTTTTTTTTTTTTCCAGCAAGAGGAAAAGGTGATGGAATTTTATTTTATTTTTTGTTAAATTTTTTTCCCCTTGCGTTTTGGGCTTGACAAAGCATCCACTCTTTTGATGTTAGCAGACTGCTTCTAGTAGTAATCCGGAGATTGAGGATGAGGAAGGGGGATCACTATTTTATACAAATTCCACGAGCATGGCTATTCAGGTGGTTCACTTTGTCAGCACTTGTCTTTGCTTCTGTGTAAATGGCACCACTCTACTGCCAACGGTCAATGGTGTTATTGTGTGGATGCAAGTTGTATATTTTCTCATTCTTTTGCTCTTCATCAGGTCGATGAGAGGAAAACTGTTGGACCAGATGCTTTTGCACGAATTGCTCCTGCTTGTCCTGCTGTGGCAGATATAATTACTGTTGACAACCTTTTTTATATGCTTACAAGTGCTTCAGGTGGCCAGCTCCATTTTCTCATATACGACAAGTACCTTGGAAGCCTTAGAAAGTATGCTTCTAATTTCTTGAGCTGTTCAAATTATGCAAAATTTGGTAGTTTCTTGGCTGTAAAAAGGATCAGACAGCACGAGAAATGAATGGTATACCATGCACAGTAACCTGTAACAAGTCATTGCTATCATCTTTTATCTTTCTTTAAGTTTTGGATGAATCAAAACAACAAAGAATATGCCATTTAGTTTTTTTTCCCCTCACACATGTTGACATGTTGGGGCACTTGGAACCTCTTGTAGGTCTTATTTGCAATGAGGGACAATATAGCATGTCTCTGGTGTCAGTCATTTGTTATTAACAGAAAATGAATGCATCTTTATGTAAAAGCTTGAAGCGTCAAAAACATGTTCCAAAGAAAAAAGTTAAAAAATGTACCAGTCTCTCAGTGGTTTGTTTCTTCCTCTCAAAACATGCCATGGCGTGGAGGAAAAGGTTAGCCTTCAATCTGGAAATGGTAGTTAATGCCCTGGGGTCTCTAAGATCGATAGCTACCAAAAGAAGAAGAAGAAGAAGAAGAAGAAGCTACATTTCAATATTGTGCTCAGTAAACCAAAGCAATCCTCTAGCTTGCAACTACGAGGCAAAACCCTTTTAGTCTTGAAATTAATGCAGATCCTCTAGCCCTAGTAGGTAGGCTAGAAATTAGAATATGATTAATCAAACTTGTTTCATGTTTTAGTAAAAGTTCTCATTTAATGAAAGTTCAGTGATGGAGCTTCCCAGATTTGATTAAAAGCTCATTGCCATGGTAATGTTGGACGTTATTCCCCTCCTGAAGTTCATATTCTTCTTCTTTATCTTGCGGCCAAAAAGTGATGGGAGCATGGTATCAAAGAGCGGTTACGTAGCGGCCATATGGTAACAGTGAGATCCATTACATGATATGGGGCTGTAACACCTGTTTTGGAAAAAATATGGCCCATAACGGGCCTGTAATGGGCTGATATGGGGCCCCATATGTTTTCTTCCTTAAAAAAAAGTTTGACCGTTACAGGTCTGTAACAGCAGTCACGGCCCATATTGTAATGTGCCATAAGGCTGGCCGTTGTGGCCACCGTTACCGTTGTTGAATACCTTGGTCTCATAGTAACAAGTACTTGCATGAATGCTATAAGTTGGGCCTGGGAAGGTCATGATGAACCATGGAAGCCCTCCTATGTGTTTGATGAAACCTGCCTTGTTGCTTTAGGTTCTATATTTTATTTACCCACATCAAAAGAGAAGCAATGTCATGACCGATGATTTAGCTAAAGGCGGTTTGTTCCACCCTTTACTGGAAACTCGTTGTCGTTGACCTGATATACCATTCGGGTTTCCAAAATTGAATATTTTCTCAGAGGGAAGAAAGGATCCTGCTTATTTTTTGCCACCAGTTTTCCTTTCCTAACTTTTTCCCCCATTGTTTGGTACTAATTTCTTTATGCAAGGCTAAATCTCATTTTCCTACCTTTGATTAAAGATGATGATTACACACTAGCAACCATGGGTCATTACTCAGATGGTTATTTTTATGCTCTGCATGCATGTTGCACTAGGATGTGATCATGGCATTTTTAGCTGTGCACATTAATTTGATTTATATGAAGAAACCCTTACATGGTCGAGCAATCTGCATCATGAGTATTAGCCTACTTGGTGTATTTCCTGAACTGCTTCTATTAAGAGGCAATAACTGGTGGTTGACTTGGTAAAATGATGTTTCTGTAAAAATAGCTCAGAAGCAAGTGGAAAAGGCCATGCCTGGGGTTGGCTGCATGAATTTACCAAAAATCCTTGACCAGTCTTTTATGGCCATGTGCATGACTTCCAACTGATGGGTGTTCTTTCTTGTAGGGTGATAAAAACTGCCAAAAGTGCATCAGGGAGGGCTACAGGTTTGAATCTTCAACTCTCTAAAGGAGAAATTGTCTTGGATGTTGATGGCACAATTCCCACTCAACCAGTTCTTCAACACATAGGCATATCTGCATGGCCTGGTGAGGCATATCTAGTCCAAAAGCCAATGAGTTTCTGTATGCATGTGCTATATCTGCTGGGTGTCTGGGAGGTTTTGATGATGACAGTGCATGTGCTTTATGTGGATTGAATGTTTACCCATGTTTACTCAGTCACATGAAGTGTCCTTCCTTTCGCTAGTTTTAACTTTTAAGAAATCCTATTTGTGGCAGGACGCTTGACACTGACCAACCATGCTCTTTACTTCGAGTCGTTTGGAGTTGGTTTACATGATAAAACGGTCGTATACGATTTGACAATGGACTTGAAGCAGGTTGTCAAGCCTGAATTGACTGGACCTCTGGGGGCTCGTCTCTTTGATAAGGCCATGATGTATAAGTCAACATCGGTGTACGTTTCTGCTGCTAATGATGACTGTAGCATATTTTGTTCTTCCCTGTTACAGGGGCTTTGTCTTGACAGATCTAACAAAGTCCTTGGAATGCAAACCTAACTTCACTCTTTTACAGAGCAGAGCCGGTATATTTGGAGTTCCCTGAATTCAAAGGCCATTCACGCCGTGACTACTGGTTGGCAATTACTAGTGAGGTCTTGCATGTACATAGATTCATTAGAAGATTCAACATGAAAGAAATTCAACAGGCTGAGGCACTCTCGAGGGCCACTTTAGGCATCTTCCGCTATCGTGCTGTGAGAGAAGTTTTCCATATCTTGCCTTCTCATTTTAAGACTTTACTTGCTTTTGACTTGGCTGGAAAACTTCCTGGGGGAGATACAATCTTGGAAACTCTATCAAGTCGCTTGGCGCTTTTGTCTACCCAATCCAAAAGGAGTGATGTTTCTGTTGGGACTTCAAACAATGCAAGATTGCCGACTGTTTTGTCCCCATTTTCAGTAATGACACTTTCTAGACTTGGCTTTGTGCTCCCAAAAGAGGTAGATTTTCCTGAAGAAGCCGAACTCTATGTTGGAGATGTTTGCGTTGGTGAGATAAATCCTCTCGAAATGGCAGTTAAAGAGTCAAAATTTGACTCTAGCAAAGCTGAGGCAGCACAAGCAACTGTGGACCAGGTGAAAGTGGAGGGAATTGATACAAATGTGGCTGTTATGAAGGTATATTAGTGTTAATTTGTCTTACTGGTTTATGCTCCCTCTGTTACACCTCTGATCAAGAAAAATCAACAAAACATTCTCTGTGTACCCTTCATAAGACTGGATGCCTGTTCTTAGAACTGGTGAGTAATGTGAATTGACCCTGTGGCTTGAGAATTCCTGAATCCGAACCAGGAAGCTGAAATGGATGAGATATCCAGTAACTGCTTTTTTTTTTTTTAGTATGGAACCTCTTTCTATGAAGAACTCATGGATCCTCTTAGAATGACAAAAAAGATCCTAGTCAGCCTTCAAAATTATATAATGTAAGCCAGCAAACATGCAAAATTACCAAAATATTACCACTTACCCACTTAAATAGTCATATTGAAGGACACTAGACTTGAACAAATCAAGCATGGCTGCGCCACGAGTATGATTATCATCATAGGCTTTTAAATGCTTGTTGCTCGAACAAGAAGTATGGAAATGTATACTCAATAATATGTGGTGGCATTCCGCAACAAAATCTGAACAAAATGGAAAAAGGGGATGGATTGGATGGGAACATGCCCTGATTAGTGTTGCATGTCCCCATGCCCCAGTCTGTCTAGGTTGGACAGTAACGTCCAGGGAGAATCAACCAAGGCTGTAGAAATTGATTCATTGATGATGCCAACATCTGCTATGTAATTATTTCTAATAAGCTTTTTCTTTGCTTAGCATACCAAAACTAACACCCAATTAAGGGCTACTTAAGGACCAGCATTATTAAACATATAAAATGTCAGGGTAGGTTTTGGTAGGAGTGCAACTGCATTTGTTTTGTTATTTTGATAGCATAGATTCCTTTTGAATCATATGGTGATTTTAATTCTAGATCATCAGCAGTTGAAAAAAATGTTGATGCTTCCAAATATACTCAGTGGATTCCATGTTCACCCCCAAAAGTTTGTTACATTTTGCTTTTTGCACAGGAATTACTTTTCCCAGTGGTCGAATCAATCAAAAGACTTCAGTTTTTGGCCTCATGGGAAGATCCTTTTAAGTCAACATTATTTTTGGTGTTGATCTGCTATGCAATTTACAGGTAATTGTTACTTTGACCGATTAAACAAATCAGAAAGTCTGCTTGGCACCATATTTGGATGTATGTCTCTTATTCTATCCAATGCATTATCCAGAAGGCATTAATTCCCAAGTTGGGCTCATTTCTGAGAGTGTCTCTTAGATGTGTGTTCATTTCATTTTCATGGTTATTTGTGAGAGATTTGGCATGTCCCATCAAAACTCATTGAAACATTACTGATTTCTGTGGCATGCATTGAGATAATTGTTGTATTCACTGCATGAAATGCTACTTTGTTTCGTGACATGAATTGATATGCCTATGACCTCAGGTACCAATATTACATGGTTTTGCATTTGCTACCCCCTTTCTCAATCATTTGCCTGTACTTTTACAGATACATTCTTCTGTATTTGTGTGCAATCACTTTCACAGACAATCAGATCAATTTCTTCTAACTTAGATAACTTAGACAAAGACACATGTTGGTGCTGCACACAAACAATAGGTGGAAAGCCTGGCACATTGAATCGACTTTTCAGTTATTTGATAGTATTGGAAGATACATTACATGAATGTTGCTTCATATGTATCAAGCCTACAAAAATGTATGTATTGAAAAGAAAGATATATATGGTTCTGGCTGAACGGACGTTCCCGATCTTGGGTCTCTCAATCACACATATATTCGCATGTCTGACATGAATGCCGCACACTATCTTTTCTTTCCAAGTGGCATGTGCTGTTTACTTAGCTGCTAATATGACTGCGTTTATTTGGAATGCTCATATTGTGTATGAGATTTAGTCTCTTCATTTTTGGTGGGTAGTCTTGATGCATCCGGGCCACACTTCACCATCAGATGGGTCCTGGATGGTTCCACAAGCTGGCTGATGAAAGATTGGGCCACTGGATTGTAAATGAGGCCCCATGTCCATCAAACGGTCTTGATCAAAGATACAGATCTGACTGTCCAAAATGAAGATCTGGAACATCCATCATTCCAGATTGTATGTCTCAACCACATCGAGGGCCCAGATTGGTCTGATTGAGGCTTGGATCAGATCTGTGGTCTGATGATAGATCTGGACTCAATCTTTGGTCTGATAGGACTTTGGGGCCCGTCACTCAAGCTGGCCTAAGCCACCAGTCCGATTGACCTGTGGGGTCCTTAAGATGAGTTGGATGGCTTGATTTGTCAATTGGATACATTTTTGGGCCCATATACCATTTAAATGATGCTTTTGGGACCCTTGTGCAAACCATGAAGCCGTTGTGGCCCTTTTTCCCCATAAACCATACAGCAGATACATGCCATGTGATTAGTACTTATTTTATACAGTTGGTATACAACTACAGATGATTTTGTATACATAGAGTTTTGGGGTAGGTTGGAATCTTTATGCTGCAGATTGTTTGTTTGGACTTTAAATAGAAAGTGGATTAGGTTTGGACTTTCTAGAGGATCTTCTTTAGAAAGTGGTGGATCTTTTCTTCTCACATATTGGTTAGAAAAGATCCACCACTTGTAAAAATCCCCCATGCAAAGTCGAGTGAAGCATTTCGTCGAACAACTTGTGTACGCTCTAGGCACGGAACAAGAACAACTTCTCAATCCTGGCAGTATGATTTTACACCGCAGCCCCATGTCACCAGAAAAAGAGGGGAAAAAAAGGAAATCCCAGCAAAAGATCCAAAAACAAGGGCCGACGGCACCCCCTTCTTACAAAACACGCCACAACACACTCAAATCTTGACGAGTGATACTTGTATCTGGCGATTGCTCTTGATCAACCATACTTATCCCTTGTGAAAGATCTGCTCAAAAGTTCTTCAGAAAAACAGCATAGCAGAAAGAACAAAATATGGGCTTTTTTACGATTATTCTTCATTTATGCTGAAACACAATGAAAAGCTTCTTCAAAAAATGGAGAAAAATCTTCATTATTCCTCTAAAATCCAGATCTACCAGATCTCATACTCTATGCTTTAAAAAGACGGTCCAGCCATACACTGCTAACGTCACCCCATATGTACGGATGGCGTCATCATGGTCAACACTACCATAGGATGTGATCAGGTCCCGAATTGCATGCTTTGATACCAAGTAGAAATTTGATGTAGGAGAAAACTATAGAAGGGACAGAGAAAGGGGAGGAAGGGAGAGACAGCTAGGGCAACAAGAGTTGTGTTATGGTTAGTCTAATGACTAACACACACACACACACACATATTAATTCTAAAGGAAAGTTACAATGCTCGACATGAGTACACTACAAACATACATGCACACACACAAAATTACATATATTTCCACAAAGATATCTTGAAATTTGACTAAACAATTCTACAATTTCCTAAAGTTTTTCCAACTTCCTCTCAAACTGCAACATTTTACATGATATCCAGAATATTTTCCATTCTTGACAGCAATGGTGTTTAAAACACCGCATCTACTCTTGTAGAGTTCCTGACTTTTGCCTGTGTATGTGCGTCTGTCCCACTTTCATACGCAAAGCTTTCACATTGACTGATTTACGAACTGAAAAATACATTAACAATCGAAAATTGCAGTGATACCGATACCACAAAATGCATTAACAATCAAAACTCATTAATAAATGCCGATCATGGACAATGATACCAATACCACAAAATACATGCACGAAAATTATATAGAAAACACCAAGTAAATATCAAAATAACCATTTTTATTTTTATTTTTTTATGATCTATTTGTTATTTTTTCTTACGCTTTTTTTTATACTGAAAATGTCACACAGATTTGTCTAATATGAGCAACTAATGGTCAATACACAGTAATTGATATCAGTTTTTGGCCGGGTGATACAGGCACTAATGATATTGTGAACCTTGCTTCTTATGGCAACTGGTCATTTTGAATCAGTCTAGTTTCATCTGTATGAATTACATTGTGAGTCAAAATGTGGTTAACATTGAAAGGACAACTCAATAAAACAGTATTATGTGACTTCCAGGGGTTGGATCAAGTATATGTTGCCCTTTATTCTTGCGGTCCTTGCAACTCTCATGCTCTGGCGCAAACATCGCAGCAAAGGGAAGCCATTGGAAGCCTTCAAAGTCAATCCTCCCCCAAGTCGGAACCCCTTTGAGCAGCTCATAGCGTTGCAGGAAGCCATTTCTCAGTTTGAAATGCTTGTTCAAGATGGAAATATTGTTCTCCTCAAGCTAAGAGCTCTCTTGCTTGCAGCACTGCCACAGGTTGGTTACCGTGCAATTTGATCGGGCTACCTCATCGCCACAGTCATTATCTAAGCATTATCTCAACTAATTGGGGTTGGCGCAATCCATTTCTTCACCCAGATATTTGATCAGAATAACTGTCTTATCTTTTAATTTTCAAAACTATCAGACTACAAGTGATCTTAGACCGAGTAACCAGTAGCTCACTGTGTTAGAGAAGAAGAAGCCCTTGTAGAATTGCAAGCCTTGTAGAGTTTTTGCCATGCCCAACTGTCAAAAACTCTGGGCTTCTGGGCCTGTTGTTGTTCGCTTCTAGCAACTGCAGAATTGATTCTCAAGAAACAATTTTCTGGAATTGTTTCTTGAAAATTGCTTATGTGAGAAAGTGATTTTATTTTTAATTTTAATTTTTTTTGAAGGATAACGGAAACTTTATTAAAGACCCACTAGCAGCAGCTAGTGGGAAGAGAATGAAAGAGGGGGGGAACCCCCAAAGAAAACCAAAAAGAACTAAAACAACTAAAAAACAAAATTACAGGAATGAGGACCACTCAGATATAAAGGCTGTAAAATTAGCTATCACCGCCTCAAACAAGCTTGAGCTGTTACAAAAGCATCGCCTATTTCTCTCAACCCAAATCACTCACCAAACAGCTAGGAGGACCAAATGCTAGAGGGCCCCTTACTCCCCGAACCACCTCTGTGCCATGCCCAGAGGAGATCTCTAAACTTGGCATAGCCCACAACATCTTGAAAGAAGAAAGGAAGTGGGACCACACCTTGAGTATGAAAGGGCAGAAAATAAAGAAATGGTCGATTGATTCCATTACTTGCTTACATTAACAATACATGTTTGGGTCATAGATCACTTCTGCAAATTGTCAATTTTCAAAACTTTCTTTCTACCCACCAACCATGTGAACGCCACAACCTTGGAGGGAGCACTGTAGCACCAGAAGTGATACGCATAGCCACCTTCCTCTCCCACTGCAACAAGCTGAATCATCTTATAGAAAGATTTCATTGAGAAACTCCCGGAGTTGTAAGCTTTACAAACCATGGTGTCAACTTCACCAGGATGAAAGAAAAGATGAAGCTAGTCCAAAAGAGCAACAAACTCTTCAACCTCCGAATCCGTCAAGTCCCTTCTAAAAGGAGTTCAACATGCTACTGAACCACTTATGGAGAAGCAATCCACAACTTTGTCTTTAGAAGGCGCTAACTGATCCAAACTTGGAATTTTTTTGGATAGGGGTGAGTCACCGCACCACACGTCTTACCAAAATCTTACTCTAGAACCGTTGCCGATACAGAATGAGATACCTTGCTTGAAGACCAACACGAGAGGCGTGATAGACTTCCGAGTGTTAGAAGCTCGGTAGAGAGAGTTCTCCTTCACTTCGTAATGCCCATCCTATAATCCGTACTTGCTTGCAATGACCTCCCTCTAGAAATTCCCTTCCTCCATCCTAAAGCGCCATATCCACTTACCAAGAAGAGCGAGGTTCATATTACGAAGGTCCCTTAGACCAGCCCCTCCTTCCTTAACGAGTTTACAAACATCATTCCATTTCAAGAAATGGAATTTGTTGCCTTCTTCTGATCCCCTCCACAAAAAATCCCTCAGCTTTTCCAATCTTTTCCGAACTACATTTGGGCATTTGAATAGAGTAAAGCGGCATATTAAAAAAGGTCGCATAAGAGTTAAGTGGTCGCCTAATGATAGATGACAACAATTTTCTTTTTATTCTTTCAACCACCTTGTCCCAATGACGAGTTGCAGGTTTCCCTATACACAACAGGCGCCTCAAGCACGTGGAGGGAGGGAACCAACCTTGCAACTGAAGATCGAAGCCATTTTAGACACCTTTTTGAATAATTCAATGTCCAAAATGTCACTCTTTCCCATGTTAACCTTCAACCCTCAGACCGCCTCAAAGCACACCACTATCTTGTGCAAGTTATCCATCACTGAAGGAGAAGCGTAGAAAAAAATAACGGTATCGTTGGTGAACTGGAGATGAGAGATGGGCTCTCCCAACTTGGACACCTTGAAACCTCCTATGAGGCTAGTCTCTTGGCCTCCAGATAAATCCGGCTAAAGGCTTCCGCAACGATCAAGAAAAGGAAAGGTGGGAGCGGGTCTCCTTGGCGAAGACCCCTTGACAGCTTGAAAAATCCTTTTAGGGAGCCATTAACAAAGCACTGAGAAGGCCAATGAACTTGCGCACGCCTGGACCCATTGTCTCCATTTAACCCCGCATCCCATCCTCTTCAATAAATAGTCCAGAAAATCCCAATCAACATTATCGTACACCTTCTCGATGTCAAGCTTGCAAATAATTGTCAACTTCTTATCTTTAAATCTAGAATCTTGCACTTATGGGCTATGAGACCACTGTCCATAATTCGATGACCTCCCAGAAAAGCACATTGGTTAGCTGAAAAGATATCACCAATCGGAAGCGCAAAGCAAGAATCTTGGCTAGAATTTTGTATGGACTGGCAATAAGGTTGATTGGGCGAAAATCTTTCAGAGAATTTGCTCTTAATTTGGGGATTAAAGAGAAATGGTGTGCCATATTTCGAAGTGAAGCGACCCTTCTTAAAGAAGTCCTTGATGAAATCCACCACTTCTCTCCTCACAACGTTCCAAAACTCTTGGAAAAAGGCCAAGGGGAATCCATTTAGGCACGAGGCTTTGTCTCTACCCAAACTATCCACTTCCTCCTTAATTTTAGATTTGGTTACCTGCTTATCCTAGAAATCTGCTTTTTTCCTTTGATAGAGCATTGAAGTCAAGGTAGTCTAATCGTGGGCGAGCCCAAGGATCCTTTGAGAGGAGCTTGTCATAGAATCCTACAATCACTTCACAAACCTGAGGCTTATCTTCCAGCCTTTTACCGTTTGACATAATTGATGAAATTTTGTTATTCCTTGTTCTTCCGGAGGCTATGTTATGGAAAAACAAAAACAGGTGTTTTTGTCCCCTTCTTTTAACCATAAGGCTCTTGAACATTCACATCATTTGATTTCGTCCTCCTTGAGCCACGATGAATATTCCAGCAGGAGAACTTGATGCCGAATTTTGTTCACATTGGACAGATCAACCATTTCTTCCTTAACCTTGAAGGAGTGAAGCTCTTCTAGAATTCTCGAAATTTCGGCTTCTCTTTTCTAGTAGACCTTACAACAGATCTTTAGCTTTCTTTTTAAGGAACTTCAACTTGTGTTGTAGCCTGGACCCAAACTCTGCAAAAGACTGAAAGGAATTCTGACATTCCTCCACCAGCTCTCTGAATCCATCCCCCTCTATCCAAGATAGCTCAAACTTGAAAGGTTAGGGGTCCCACCTGTCAGTTTCCACTTCAAGGAGAAGAGGCCTGGTAAGGCCCTTCAGATGAACCAAAGGGAATCTGTTTAACCACTTAGGCGACACCAAGAATTTGTTGAGGTGGGACATGATCGGGTTGTTCTGCCTATTGGTCCAAATAAATTTAGCTTTCAACAAAGGAGTATCACACAAATCATACCTTTGGATCCAATTTGCAAAGGCCCTCATGCTTCTGGTTATACAGGTTCTAGATGACTTCTCATATGTGAAATTGGTGATGTTAAAGTCACCACCAATACACCACGGAAGAGACCACTTCGATGTAATTGCCTGTAACTTGTCCCAAAATCTGGATCTGATGAAAGCTTTGCACTGTCCATAAACTGTTGTAAAGATCCACTTGAACCCTGAAGAAATGTCGACTAGAACCACTGAAACTGTGAACTCTCCACACCGTCTTCTTTTCTCCAAATGCTTGAATTCTAGGCAATCAAAATACCACCTGATGATCCCATCACATCTAGAGAAATGCACTCAGAGTTTAGACCCCAAACCTCATCCAGCACCTTACTGTCAATAGAGGATAGCTTTTTTTAATGCAAAGTAACAATCTATGCTTTCGACTTACGACACATCTCCTTAATATGAAGGCATTTTCCTTTGCTCCCCATAGCCCAGACATTTCCGCGTAGAATAATCATTGGGAAACAGTCTTGCCCTTCTACCTCTTTGAGAGCTAGTCGTTTTGCTCCCTGACACGAAATTGATTGAAGTCTCAAGCCGTACCAAGTAACAACTCTCTGAGCTTCAGGAGTGCATCGAAGAGTTCTCTTTATGGCCGAACTACCTCGTTCTTCAATGAATTGGATTAAGGCTACAACATCCTCATCCCGGGCTTGGAAAGACATCCCAAGTTTCATACCCACTCTGTCAATCACATCCTTCGTCTAATCGAGCTCATCTTCTGAGATGAGGTCAAGGGAGGGGGCAACATTGGCAGAACTGCTTCTTACCTTGATATGAACCTCTTCAATGGCTAGATTTACAAATCTGTAACCTGAAACCTGAAGTGGGGAAATATCCAGCGTCTCTAAGAACGCTTCGCTGGTCATCTTAGGATTCTTGTCAGGCTGGGGCTCAACCTAAACTAGCGCCAAGGCGTTGTCTTCATCCTCAAATGCATCGTGATCTAAATCTGCTTCCTTCTCCATTTTCCCCTCTATGCACTAGTTTGACAATCCTTTTTGGCCTTCTGAACTTTCTTCAGGGATGAAATCTTCTCCACAACCTTGATGAGGAGGGTTCTTTGAAGGAGAGGTTCAATCGTAGTCTCTGAGAAGTATAGCTCTTTATCCACCTCTGCAATAAAGAACTAATGCTGTCGAGTGAGTAGCTAAAAAGGCAGGATCCGACACGCATGTTGGAGGATGTACGTGCGAGCTAAAAGGAAGAACCCTTCCTTGAGAGAAATTGTTGATATCGATTAACGGTTTAAAAGTGTCAGCCTCAGGAGGAACTGGATGCGTGTCTGATCTCTTTCGCTTCTGACAATAATTCTCCCTCAAGCTGGAAGCGTGGCTAAAACTTGAGCCACCTGCCATCATTTCCTCCGTTGTGGCAGGAGAACGGGGCTCGAGAAGTCGACGTGTTGGTAAATCGTCACTTTGGTTCAAGCCTGCAGCCAATCCTCACACAAAGCCTCGATCGACCTCTCCACATGTCCCTGAGGAGGCAATGTTTCGTCTTCCGAACCTACCTTTAGCGAATAAGCCAGAGACTGTGCCTTCGCTTCTCCCGTGACCTCGAGCCAAGCCTTGCCACACATATCCAAAGGAAAAATATCTGAGGCATGTGCTCCATCAACTTCCCTGTGCGTGCCTTCTCTACAATGTACCCCACTAGAGGCACATCCCTTTTGCAAGGTGCTCCCACAGAGTAGCCTTCTCTGTGAGACTCATCTAAGGGAGGCAACTGTCCACCTACCCCCTGCAAACAACCTATAGCTGCGCATCGCATCACGCACATGTTCGGTCCTCCACTGGATATCAAGATTGGTACTTCATCTTCCCGCAAGCCTCCTCCAATGGCAACCGACTGGGCGGCCTCCTCTCTCACCAGCAAGGAACTCCTCTAGAGGATTCCCTCTCAACTCTGAGCTGAAGGCTGACCTCACCAACCTTAATAGTGATTTTATCAGGCATCGGAAAAGCTCTTTTCATCCTTATGCAGATCCTTGCCGTGTTGATTTCCTCTCCCGTTGCCAAGCTCTCATCAATTGTCAAAAATGTGGCCTATACATTCCCCTACAGTGCAAAGTACTTCCTTGTTCCATAGTTCAAAGGGGATACCCCAAATCAGGAACCACCCATCCTCTGTCCTAAAGATCAACGCATTCTCCCATCGTTTGATAACTTAATAGGGTTGTTGTTCAACAAACTCCTTGCCATAACAAGCTCGTCTAGATTTGAACCTGGTTTGAGCGAAATCCATAGCTTGTTGGCTTTAACGGGCTTGACCTTATATTCCCATGCCTCCAACTTACAACAGGCTTTCAACCACATTCTTACATGAGAGAGGATGGGACTGTCCTTTGTTTTTTCCACCACCGAGTCCAGCAACGGAGGCCACGCAAGCTCCACAACAATCAGATCGATATGAACGACAGGCCCAAGGGCTAAGGCTTCTTTTCATACCTGCTTACTTTGTTGATGAACCTCCAGTTCTCTTTGGAGCTCCATCCCCTCTATCCTGGGTCTGATTGGCCTTTTTGCCCGCAATCACCCCCTTAATGAATCGTGGTTGGGAATCCACCACACCATTCCCATTGGAACAACTTGCCTCCATCAGTACCTTCTCTGGTCATACTGGAGCTCAATGTGGATTCCTTTCTTCTGCTATCTCCCTCATCCTTCCCCTTTTCGATGCCCCCACTCCCCCTTTCTTCCCTTTCGTCTTCGCCATCTCCTCTCTATTGACTACATCTAGGTCATATGCCCTTTGCACCAACAACTTCCTGCCTCCGAAGCTCTCGCCATCCAGGAGGTTCACCGCTTTCTCCAGCTCGATTTCTGACCCCATGTGGACGAATGCGAAACCCCATGGCATCGCAGTCCCCCAATAGCGCAGGATCACTACTTCCATAACCTCTTTGGCATGCCTAAAAACCCTGGAAAAATTGATGGGAAGCCATCCTTCCGGAAATCCGTGAACATAGAGAGAGCCGGATATTCTTCTAGGGGACTGCTTGCTTCTTTGACTCGGCCAGCCCTTGACCCTTTTCTGCTTCGGACCCTTCCGCCCTCTTCTGCATCTTCCCCTTCTACGCCCTTCCCTTTATCTTCTCCCCAAAATTGTGAAGTCCCTTTCTCTGGTGTTCAACCTTAGATTTCTTGCCCTGCCTTGACAACCTGCTCTGCAATGACCTTCTTCCAGATCTGGGATGTTTGCATGAATCGAGCCTTTTTCCCTTTTTCTTAGTCTGTGTGAATTTCTCACTCTCCTTTTAAAAAAAAGTGGATGTTTGGTAAACATGCATAAGAAAAACAATTTCCTCATGAAGTTTTGAATGGTGCGCATTGAATCCCCACTGTTTCCTGTGGTGTGGCCCACTCAAGTCTTGGATCTACCTCATTTTTGGTGCCATACCCTAACATGAGATGATGAAACAGATGGATAGAGTGGATGTCTCAAGGTCACTGCAGTGGGGCCCCAGCAGGCGGGGATGATAGGGAAGTTGTGTCTGTCCAGCTTCTCCAGAGATTGAGATTTGCCAAGTCCATGTGTGTGTGCAATACAACTGACGTACACACCACACATTTGCCATCATGGCACGTAGGTTCGGGATCCCCCCGGTGGGCTCTACACTCATGCGATTAACAAACCATCCTACAAGAAAGAGATCTTCGATTTTTATGAGTGCTTTTACTAAGTTTGTAGAAGCGGAAACAACTGTTGGAAACAGAGAGCTAGGCATTGTGGAAAAAAGTGCGAATGGAAAATTATTTTTCTAAAATTGATTAATTAAGTGGCTAACCATACACACTCTAAAAAAACGATTTTCATAATCAAATCACTAAAAAAAGAAAGAAATAAAGAAAAAAGAACTGTTTTTTTAGCAAATCCAAACAGGTCCCGAATTTGGTCTTTGACTTCTGAGTTTGATTTAGCCAACTTGATGAAACACTTGCTGCTGTTTTTTAGAATCTATTTTGCAAAATATTTCAGTAATCTCAGTGGATTCACGACATTGAAAAGATGTATGGTCCATTTGATGGTTCTAAATGGTTTACCATTGAGCTACTTTTGGGGCACAGGCATGCTCCGGTGGTATGGGTACCACTGAGCTATGGTAGTACTGTGTAGATGTGGGGCCCCTGTGATGCATGCATGAAATCCAACCTGTCCATTAGATGCTTCAGCCAATTTAACCCTGAGAACCCAAAAATTAGCCTGTTTCGAATTTGGTGGGCCACACCACAGGCAACAAGTTGAGGGGGACGTGCACCCTTGATATGCATGTGGGGCCTATGTTATGTACATGGAATCGATGTCATTCCCTCCATCTGGCCTGGATGAAGGGCATGCCCAAAATTCAGACTGATATGGGTGGGCTGCAAAGCAAATAAAGGGTGGGCATTCCTTCCCAGCTTGTTCTCTGTGCTGTGTCCCACCTGAGCTCTGGATCAGGCTGATTTTGAGGAACTCTAGGTAACATGAAGTCACTCCTCTTATGAGTGGTTTGGATTTGCTGCACCCCTTATGTGGAATCCATGTCCTCCTGGTACCACTGTAAGCTTATGGTGGTACCAGTACCACTGGAGCATGCCCCTTTAGGAAAACCATTATCTTATGCCACAATAATCAGGATTCATGCCCCTTGATATACCTGTGTTCTGGAAATAAATGTCTGATAGTAAGTCCAGTAGGCTGTGTCGAAATGAATCATAATGTTGTGAGATTATTCTTTAAATGCTTAGACATCAATAACCATCCCACATCATATCATGTCACTGTATTACATCCTATGGCAGTTTTATCTGGACAAGATTCAATTCCTTAACACTTATGTCTAATTTAGTTTTCAAGCACTCATATCTCTGTACGCATGGCACAAATGTATGAGATCTGGGCTCTTCATCTTTTTAGCCTTACCATGGGCGATCCATACTGAAATATCAAAATGATCTCATGATCCTATCTGTCCAACAGCCACTGGACAACCCTCCCCCCGAAAAATCCACTTTTAATCATCAAAATCCACCGACTGGGAGTTATGACTGTCCTGCCAGTGTGATTTTCGTGGCGTTGTGGCATTGTGGTAGGGTCCAACAGTTGAACGGTCTGGATCTTTTACAAAGTTTCTAGTGAATAATACAATTCAGTGTACAGAGTTTCCATTGAAGAGGTCTGAACTGGAATCGTGATTTGTTTTCTATGGGAGATTGAGAATCAAATTGAGCAAGTCAGAGATTTTGAACTGTATACTTTTAGGAATTCGCTGATTGTTTGGCATCTTAGTAGGAGCCATCAGTTAGCCAGGCCCATGCAGTCAAGCAAAATCAAAATGTTAAAAGGGACTGGCCCAACAGGTCTGGCCATATCAGTTCAAAATCCTGACCCAACCTAGATCCAGTCTGTAGACAGCTCTACTGAGTGGCACACGTAGCGCCCTCCTTCAGACACTTCATGTCATCTCATGAACATTTTGGTGGCTTGGGTCTTCTTCTATTTTGCAGGCTACAGACAAAGTGGCTCTCTTCCTGGTCATCATGGCTGCTGTGTTTGCAATTGTGCCACTGAAGTATCTGTTCACATTCGCATTCCTTGAATGGTTTACGAGGGAGATTCCTTTTAGGAAAGAGGTCAGTGAAAAGTGGACAAGGAGAATAAGGGAATGGTGGGTCAGAATCCCAGCAGCTCCTGTTCAGCTCATCAAAGCTGAAGATAATAGCAAGAAACGGAAATGATTCTGGAACATGGCTATGTCATATCTCCTATTCTTTTCATTTCTTGAAATCTATGCTGTGTATTTGTTTGGTTAGGGTATCTAGTTCTGCAGATCGTGTGCTTGGGAGTTGCTGGAAGCTGGGCCATCTGCCACCAGTAGCCGGAAGCTTGGCGCATTTTGGTCATTCTAAAGGTGCTAGATGTAGAATGGGGCATGTTTATTTATTCAACCCAGGAGGTGCGCTTTTGTGGCCTTTCATGGAAAAGGAAATTTACAATGCTCGGACCCAGCTAGCTCGGCCTGGGTTCTGGCCAACACTCTTTTACACATGGTGCCGGAAACTCCGCACCAGAGCATAGCTATCCGACTGACTGTTGGATGGTCAAAATTAACTATTGCCTACTGTTTCTACACAATGGGAAAGCCCATTGATTGAATGGCTGGATTGTTGGATCTCATTCCTGCTGTATTGTTAATGTATTATATAGGCTAAGAGGTTTGCTAGGCCTACAGGCATTCCTCCACACTACCTTTACACATTCAGGCACACTCACCTGGCAAATGTATGGTACATCTGAGTGGTGCATGAGGTGGGCCTCACTCAGAAGCTGGTGCATACACAAATCTCAGGAAGGCAACATGCATGCATGTGGATGGCTGTGCAGTTCTTAAAAATGCCATTTCGGTGTGGGGATAGCCCACGTAATGAGTTGGCTGCAGTAATTTTTATATGTAATAATTTTCCTCTAACCTTAAATGCCACTCAGATGTTCCATTCACTTGCCAGGCGGACATAAGTCGCAGTCACGTAGCTGGTTGTTGGGGCCATCATAATGCCTACATGAGATTCATCACCAGGGTTCCGGTCTACCCAAACTGAGTTTGTTTTGGTTGTCAGGGTCCTCAGCTTAGTTTAAGGTTGGAAGACTTCCAACCCCATCTGAAATTCGGTTGCTTCGGACTGAGCAAATTCCAGTTTAGTTGGGTTGGGAATAATCCAACTGTCCTTGGGTCAGGTAGGGTTGGGTCAATTTAGCGTTAGCCAGTGCCTAAAGCAGGAGCCTACCCTAGTTAACCAACCAACAATGAATCTGGTACGTTCATTCATACAGCAGGAGAATAGAGGAATACCGGTTGGGTTGTGTCCGTTGGGCCCTTGGGTCAGTTTGTGCGTTAGGGATTTTTACCATAAAATTCCTCGGAAATGGATGTTTTAACGAACAATGTCTGCACAACAGGGAGATGCTTTTCAAGGGAGGAAATTATAAAAATGCCCTAGTCATTTTAGTGGAAATGAGAATTGTGGGGCGTAAGCAGCATGCCTAGTCCAACATAAGCAACCCACCATGGTGATTATGAACACAAAATCATGGTAGAGTGAATCTGTTGGATGAGTTGGATGTTAGACACATACCACATGGGTCCTGCAATTCTCAGTTCTCCACTTTTCAACGGAAACAAAATTGACAGCATTCGAGTAATTGCTCCTCTCAAAAAGTGCATTCTGGGAATCATGGTTCCTTGAGGTATTAGCTAGTAAGTTCCAAATTCCCCAGGAATTTTGTGGTTAAAAATCCCATTTAGTAATGATAAATTAAAGATGTTAGGTGAAAAAAATAGATGTTTAGCATAGAAATGCATGATAATATAAGATAGAATTTTCATCAAAGCATTGGATGATGCACTGTTTGAGTGTTTTGTTCACCATGGCCACGGTCATTGGTTTGATTCCCTCTGCCCATTACATTCTATTAATGTTTATGCTCTGACTCATTGAGTGAATTGTTTCACTGCAAGCTGTGTAGACTTGAGTCTTCCCGAGTTGGGATCGAAGTAGACCTAGGACTGTGTTTCCTTCAACGAAATTTTGGCCAGTCAAGTTGACTTGGCTGAGTTTTAGAACCATGATACTTACTAGGTTGCATGAACTGAACATATGAAGAATGCTCCCTGACAATGTAGCAGGACCTCTGGCATCAATTGCCGAGACCCATAAAAGTACATTACTGATATTTTGTTGAAGTGGGTGTGTGTTTGCCTCCATCCATATGTTCCTAGAACTGAATCAATGGCACAATCTGTTGAAACATGATAACATCTATGAATCTAACGATCAACTTTGTTCCCAACCATTTGTGAAAACCCAAATGTCTGATTTCTTAAGTATTCTAAGTATAATGAACACATTCCTGATGTCTAATCTAACCTATATATTCAAAATGCTCCATCAACCATGTAGAGTGTGTGTGTGTGTGTCTATATATATATATATCCAAATGATTTATAATATATATATATATATATATATATATATATATATATATATATACACAGACACACACACACACACACATATCCAAATGATTTATAATAAACTTCAATGACACCTGTACATAAAAACATGAGTATCTGATGTTAAAGTCAGTCTGTGAAGTCACCGTGGCACTTGCTTCTGTCAAGCGAAAAATTCTAATTCAGTCAAAGCATCCTCAATGTCAAAATCATGCAATCCATCAATCCCCAGCTCAACTGACACATAAACACACCTAAAAGGGCAAGCAAGGGAAGGAGGGTCATCATGGAGGTTCATTACATCCATAACAGCGAGCAATGACGCACGTATAAAAAAGGCGTGTAAAAAAGGCACCCGTACACATTCACGATAACTCACTTTTATTCAAGTGGCGATGTTTAAATCAATCCATGAATCCACCACATCCAATAACTTTCTCAACCACTATCTACGAAAAATCAATAGCTTGATGCTCACTCAATTCAATCCACGCATGCATAGAGTGCTAATATTTCAGTCAATAAATCATACACATTCATAGCATCAAAACAACAGTATTCGAGTGTATCCACCCAATCTAATGATCAGCTGTATATGATCAACAAGTATATACAGTAGCGTTAGTATGGACACACCTGTGAGACTAGCTACACTAACAGATCAGCCAAGATATACAGATGTCCTTCGAGCGACTAGTATCCATGACTGCAGTTTTCTCTAAAATGCAATCCTCATAAACCTGATATCACTGTGTTATGTTTTCACGCTACAGTCTGAGCTATGAAGCAACATGTTAAAAGAAGACTCTGCATTCCGTAGAACTGTTTGAAATGAAATTGTACTATATTTAAAGCTCTAATGCACAAAGAGCCATTAAAGTAGGCATTTGAAATTTGATCAGAAGCCAGAGCTTTTATTCCTTTGAAATATTACCCTCATGGGTGAAACCCAATATACAGATTGATGATAGAAAGAAAGCCAGAGTAGACACTGCTAATCGGATTCATTCAATCTGTATCTCTTGCGGCGCATCTTCTTCCACTTTGGAACTTTCCACATCAATTTCTTCCTTGGTAATTCCAGAAGCTTCGACAGTCCTAGTAAGCCATTCCTTGAGAGGATCTTCATTCAAATCGAGCCTCAGAAGCCCTGCAAACATCCCACTCATAAAGGCAACGGGTTCCTGAAGGGACCACAAAGAAGGATAACCATTATTGATAGAGTTTCAATTAAAAAACAAGCCATGCTTTGCAAACTTTCCAGGTAAAAAAAAAATGGCATGAATGGTTGGCACTTAAAACTCATGGGGAGTCATGTGATCCTCAGTCTGAGAAAATGCATGGTGCCCTTCAGCCCAGAGTTTGTACAAGTGAGGCCCACGGTTTGATGATCCAGATAGTTGAACTGGCGTGTGGCATCATGGATGGCCCGTGTCCAAAAAATCTCACGGATTTTAAGATACCAACCACCCAATCTTTGGCACCTTTTTTCCCCCATTAAAGGTGGACCCCTTGCTAACTCATTGGTTGTAATTGTTAACCAATGTGAATGTGGGCCATTCCATGTATGACTCACCTAGTCTTTGATCTTTGTCATTTCCTTTTGTTGATTAGTTGTTATGCTGGTTTAGGACTTAGTAGGGATTTTTGCTTTTGTTACTAATCGGTATTTTTGTCATACTAATTTTATTAAATAATACCTAGTAGGGATTTTTTGCTTTCGTTACTTAACAGTATTTTTGTCACACTCATTTATTGAATAATATAAAAGGGGAGAAATGGGACGTCTAACCTCAACTCAATCCTTTCTCTTTCTATCTTCTCTTTTTTCTCTTCTTTTACTCTTAATCTACACAAATCTACATGGTGTTGGGCAAGGTTGCTCTTGATTTAATCCGTCTTCCGCTCTTCTATACGTTCTCTCTTTCTTTTTCCTTCTTGGACCTCCCCATCAATCTTCTGCTGAAACTTCTTTACTACACTTAGGGTTTCTTCGTGTTCCTTTTTTGATTTTAATGTCCCAGGCCTTCGTCATGGCCCGTGCATGAGAAGCTGAATAAGGTTTACATGATCATCACCTCTTGTGTGGTTATTTGAAGCATGTGGGCTGGTTACTCTTGTCGGATGCCATATTCATAATCATTATCCCCTATGGTTGGTTGGAAACTGAATGTGTGGGTTGGTTGCTTTCTCCAAGTGCCGTATGTGCAATATATGAAGCGTGCAAGTGGGGTGTTCATTGATTGTGATAAGTCAGCCCGAGTTTGTGCAAGCCTTGCGGTATTCCTCTTTCCCTTGTTCTGATGGCAATGAAAAGTGATTTGAAAACTGGATTCATAAATGCATCTAATTTTTTAGGGATCTAGATTACCTTTATCAAAATTAAATGGAACAAACTACCTCCATTGGCCTAAGTCCATTCAAGTATTTTTAATGGCCAAGGGAAAATTAAAATATTTGACCACGACGAAACCTAACGAGAGTGCTAGTACATATGATTGATGAATCCGGGAATGCTCAAATTATGACATAGTTATGGAATAGTCTGGAACCATATATCAATGAGAATGTAATGTTTTTGGATACTGCAAAGGAAATGTGGGATATATTACGTGGGATGCATTCATCTGACAAAAACATCTCTCATATGTACAAAGTGTTTGAAGAGATATTGGATTTTAGTAAGGAGATAAATCCCTGAGTGAATATTATTCAAAGCTTAAAGAAATGTGATAACAACTAAATGTATACCAACCTCTCAACATTGATTTGGAAAAGCAACATCAACAACATGAGGAGTTTCGTGTGGCTGAGTTTTTATTTGGTTTAAATATGAGCCACTTCATGCACATGTGGCAAGGATGTGCCATCTCTAAACAAGGTATATGCACTCCTCCAACAAGTATCCCTAGGGTCTACAAGTGAAACCAAAGGTAATCAAGGTGGTCGTGGTAGAGATTATGAACCTAGAAATTGCACCCATTGTGGGTTTACGAATCATTCAATTGAAAAATGTCGAGACCTTTATGGAAAGAGAAGTGGGTCTAATTTGGCCATAGTTCTACTTCTACAATGCAATAACTACATATGCTTGAAGAGATGTTACCCTTATTCAACAAGAGTATTCCAAGTTGCGGAAAAATCTGCAAAATCAACCTATTCACCTTAGTTTTGCTGCTACTTTTGCTCCTACAACTACTTTCATAACCTCAAGTATGTCCTGTCTAGGATCCAAGTTCCATGCTCCCACAACTACTTTCATAATCTCAAGCATGTCCTGTTTAGGATCCAAGTTCCATGCTCCCACAACTACTTTCATAATCTCAAGTATGTCTTGTTTAGGATCCAAGTTCCATGCTCCATGGGTCATTAACTCTGGAGCATATGACCATATAACAAGCGACTACAACACATTTTCCTCTATTGACATTAATACATTGTTAACGGGTTCATTTGTCATTTTAGCAGATGGTACCTATTTCAAAGTATGTTGAATGGGTACTGTTCATCCAAGTTCTTCCCTTTCATTGTCATCTATTTTTCATGTCCCTAAATTTCTTTTATAGCCTGTTTGGATTCATGGAAAGGAAAGGAAACATTATTTGCTGTGAAGTCTCACTTCTTGTTGTTCGTCAAGCCTTTCTTTGTGGGAAATGCCATTTCCCACATTTTTTTTTTTTTTTTAAAGATCCATTTCCCACTTTCTATCTCTGTTGGAAAATAAGCAAATTTATTTTCCCACCTCCATGCCTTAAGAAAGGCATTTTTTCATAATGAAAAGAAAATGAGTTTCTCAAGTGTTAAGCCCAAATGTGCGCTACTGTCCATCACGATTCACATGTGTCGCATGTGCCACGTGTGTCAATGTGCCAAATGAGCCATTATCCATCTTCGGTTATGCCCCAAACGTGCCACATGTGTTACCATCCATCTTCTCTTGTGCCCCACATGTGCTAATGTACCACACATGACTGGATGTAGATTGCCCACGAAAGGCTTTCGTACTAAGTTCCTTTGTTGAGAAGCTAGGTGGGGCCCACCATGATGTTTATAATAAATCTACCCCATCCATCCGTTATGCTAGCTCATTTTAGGACATGGGACCAAAAATGAGGTGGATCCAAAACTCAAGGAGGCCACACAAAATGGAAAAGTGGGGAAAGAAATGCCTACCATTGAAGCCTTCTTGGGGTCCACCAAAACTCAAGGAGGCCACCAAATATCTTAATTGCTTCGTGACTTTCTATCATTCACATTGTATTTTCCATGGTGTACCGTAATGCTGTTACAGGGTCGTAAATACCATTACGTAAAGGTAACGATGGCAACCGTTACATGTTATGGGGTCATAAAGGTCATAACAGCTGTTACGAAAAAAATGACCCGCTAAGCCCCTTGTAAAAGGTCGCGGTAGTCGATTATAGGGCTGATACAGATTTTTTGGGTTTTTAATTTTTACATTTTTTTAAAAAGAGATCATAACGGCCATTACAACTCGTATCATAAATGTAAAGGTGGTGGCCACTACTACGGCTATCGTTACCATTACGAAATACCTTAGTATCTTCCAAGATCTAAAGACGAAGAAGAAGACTGAAGGAAGAAGTGAATATGATGGGTTGTATTATCTTAACTCTGAAGTAGTTGGCGTAGCAGCTTAAAAGAACATCTCTCCTTATGAGTGGCACTGTCATCCCAACCATATCCTTCAAGATTCTCAAAGGCGTTATTCCTTCCTTATAGTTTGTGTCAATTATAGAGTGTGAAGTATGTGAGTTAAGTAAACATCATTATGTTACTTACGTGTAGAAAAGCATAGTTTAATTCCTTTTTTAGCCCATTCAGATATTTGTGAACCGGTTAAAATTCCCAATAAGTTAGGGTTAAGTATTTTGTCACATTTGTTGATGATTTTCTGCGAATGACTTGGATTTACTAAATGAAAAACAAATATAAATTATTCTCTATTTTTAAGACTTTTCACATAGAAGTGCAAAATCAATTTAACTCAAAAGTGTTTGTTTTTCATTAATGCCAATGAGACTAGGTGAGCTGTATAGTGGTACGACCCACATGCACAGTCCTAATTAGTAATCAACTTGTGTAATAAACTATTAAATAACACTTGATTGCCACCAACCTATGTAATAGTCTATTACATTGTGCCCGTGGCAGTTTGATGTTCTCATTAACAAACCCTAGCTGAGGGGGAGTGGATTAGGTGCAGTTTTATGTTCTCATTAACAAACCCTAGCTGAGGGGGAGTGGATTAGGTGCGGCCTTGGCCTTACCTAAGACGCTAGGGCCCACCTTGATGCAGTTATTCTATATCCACATTGCCCATCCATTTTGCCATATAATTTTGTGGCATGAGCCGAAAACTGAAGCAAATCCAAATCTTAGGTGGACCATACCATATGATATAGTGGTGATTAACCATTAAAACTTATCATGGGCCACAAAAGTTTTAGATCCAGCTGATATTTGTTTTTTTTCCCATTCATCCGGGTTTTGTATGACCTTATCAATAGGTTGGATGGCAAAAAAACATTACGGAACATTACGGTGGGACCGAGGAAGTTTTTAAGTGGGCCGTTCAATCACCACTGTTTCCTATGGTATAGTCCACCTGTGATTTGGATATACTTCATTTTGGGCTCATGCCTTAAAATGATTTGCCAAAACATATGGACAACATGGATATAAATACATACATGAAGGTGGGCCCCACCGTAAGGACCACACCATCTTGGAGGAGGCCGGGGCCGCACATAATCTGCTCCCCAAAGGAGGAGGGTTGCGTCAGGTTGGCAGCTGATGTGGCGATGCCAGACTTATGCCATAACCTTCATCATGAATTTGAATAATGGAGGAATATAATTCATGTAGCCGACCCCAATTAATTTGGATAAGGCTTAGATGATGACAATGATGTTGAAGGTGGAGCCTTGCTATATATTTTCTAAGCATCTATTTGCAGGCCAATAATAAAAGAAATTAAGAATTTTCCATTTGGAGATCATAGAAGGTTCATGGTTGGTTTGTAGTGGGGCTCATCAAATTCAAAAGTTTAGATCATTGAACCATTCGGCCCACTTTACAACTGAGGCACATAATCTGCTCCCCAAAGGAGGAGGGTTGCGTCAGGTTGGCAGCTGATGTGGCGATGCCAGACTTATGCCATAACCTTCATCATGAATTTGAATAATGGAGGAATATAATTCATGTAGCCGACCCCAATTAATTTGGATAAGGCTTAGATGATGACAATGATGTTGAAGGTGGAGCCTTGCTATATATTTTCTAAGCATCTATTTGCAGGCCAATAATAAAAGAAATTAAGAATTTTCCATTTGGAGATCATAGAAGGTTCATGGTTGGTTTGTAGTGGGGCTCATCAAATTCAAAAGTTTAGATCATTGAACCATTCGGCCCACTTTACAACTGAGGGACCTAGAATACTATGCATAAGATCAGGCTGAGGAATGTATAATTCCTCAAAACTCAGCTGATCTATAAGCCGAGTTGAGTTTCTAGGTGTGAATTGGGCTAAGTTCTGTCGTACGTCAGTTTTTTTTCTTTTCTTTGGGAGGATAAGTTGGTCATTTACAAAAGGCTTATTATTATTATTATTTTTATTGTGACCAATAACAAATTGTTTTAAATTTCGAAGAGTCGAATAAGATATTGCTCAAGTTGACTCAAATCAGCCTCAAAATGAGACAGTTCTCAAGTTTACTCAATTCTGTATAGAGCACGTCCAATTTCTTCTTAACCTCACACCTATGAGTAAGGGGAGGAAGTTCTTTATCACCAAGACGTGTTTACTAGTGTGATTATAAACCATAATGAGTTTTAGTAAGCCCACACGCTTGTACAAGGCAGCTCATGCACATGCCGCACATGTGCTGGCCTGGCACCTCTCACCCAAGAATTACGTAAATCCAATCTTCACGTCGGCCTTGTACAAGCGTGCGGGATTAGCAAATTTCTGCCTATGATATTATAATATCAAACGATTCATATGCCCCCAGGCATTGGCCCTCAAAGTGTTCCCTGCACACGTGACACATGGATTGACATATGGAACAACTATTAGGTTTACCCTACTTTCATGGGTCCCCATGAGAAACTCTTATTGATCAAAGATGCTAACCCTGTAACCACTAGTCTCTCTTTCTATAAATGTCACTTTGCCAATGGATGGGATGATAATGGACATCATATCAAAACGGTTCTTTGGAAATATATTTATTGAAAGTGGACCATCAAATGGACCACTCATCTTAATTATTGGCCCTTTGATCCAAACCATCCATTTTTCATATAGAATTGATCAAATGGAAAAGTTCCTTAGATCGTCTAAAATTTTAACCATGGCCCATGAAAAGTGGGGGAACCTTCTAGATTAGTGAGTTGACAATTCACACTTCTAAAAGCATGAATACCATTGTGCTAGGGTTTACTAGAGTTGGCCAAGTTGCAGTTTAAAAAATAAATTGGTTAAAATTATGTGAGCATACTCATCTCTAGTATCTCTATTTTATAAATGGATAAAGTTCAGAATGGCAGCAATCATTGATTTAGTGAGCAACTTTGGGTTGGGCTATGGTTAAAAAAATAAAATCACAAACAATCAATCTTGTACTTTAGAAGATTTTTTAACAAAACCCTTCAATGGCAAGGCCCATCAGTTTATTAGTCTAGATCGATGAACCATGAGGTCCATCTTAGTACATTAAGACACTATTCATCTCCTAATTCACAAGACCCTAGGATTCCTCATGTCGCAATCAACCATCTTTTTAGCCCAGCATAACAGTTACCAAAATCTTAATTCTTTTAAATTTTCATATTGCTTCTACAGAAAGACTATATCTTTCTTTTTGTTAGCTATGTTTTATTATTCAAGCCTAATCAAATCCGGGTCGACTCATCTAAGTTTTGACTCATTTATTAAATGAGACAAATTCAGGTACTTAGTTTTTGAGCAATGCAACAACATTCTACTTAGCAAAATAAACAGAGGAATGATACGATGCACAGCCCATGTCCTTGCACAATATACAAGGATTTTCAGTTTTGACAAGCATATAATTCCTCAAAAATTGCAATCTTTAGGTGTGACCTGGGCTAAGTTCCTCTCTCTCTCTCTCTCTCTCTCTCTCTCTCTCAAGTTGTTTATTTTTATTTTTATTTTTTTTAATGTAACTACTTAGCAAAATAAACAAATGAATGGAACATGACCCAAAAGACTTCTAGATTAGAAGATCCCAATGACCAATCATGATACTATTTTTCTTCTTCTTTTTTGTTTTTGTTTTTGTTTTTGTTTTTGCTTTTTTGTTTTTCAGTTTGAATTGGATCATTGTTGCATTTCTCTTCTTAACCATTAATACATATCAAGAAATCAAAACGTGAAGATGTACTATTGAGTATACATTTGGTACACAGCTCATCAATGGCGGGATGCAACAGATAATATTCTGGATTACCAAAAAATGAGTCCCACCTGATAGAAATGGAAACCATGCATCATATAATTCCTCATGAGCAATATCATCCCATTTTCAAATTGACCAAACCTCCCCAACAAGCGACTCTCTTACAGTATTGATCTCAAAACTCGGACAAATAACACAAACCATCCAGTTTCCATCACAATTAGTCGCAACAAACAAACATTTCCATATTCAGACCCGTCTCAACGGATGTCAAAAAGCCACTCCATTAAGAAGCATACCAGCCAACATGTCACATGTACCTGACATCTAAGCCACCCAAAAAGTTGCCCCCACCTTGAATATCATTGGGCACAAAAACCAGCCTGACTCATTCATCAGGTGGGCCACACCATAGAAAATCATAGAAAGCAATGGACATCCGACTAACACATACAATCCACCTGATGAGTGGATCAGCCAGGTGGGCCAAGTGGCACATTGGGCCTGCTCGCTCAATGTATGGAAACTTTGTGTTCCATCAAAATGGACCTAATCAAACCACCAAATTTAAAAAAGAAAAAGAAAAAGAGACAAATTCACATGAACTCCATCACACGAGAGCGAGCCAAACTCAAACGAATCGAACCGAATCAACCCAAAAGAACATTCAATTAAGTATCAAGAACAAGAAAAGAAAAAAAAAAAAGAGAATCAATTAAGATTTCAACCCATTTTTAATTAGAAAAAAATACAAATTCTATAAAAAGGGATTAATAATAAAATAAATAACTAATTTCACCTTGAGAGCTTCTTTGACGATGGGTTCGTCGATAGGATTGAAGAAAGCCTTCGCCCGAAACGCTCTGAAACTCTTTATTTCCCGTTTCGGTGGCGAAAAAACGGTGAAATGTGTCGGCTTCCACTGCACACATTTTAAATAATTTACTATTTTTGTTGTAAAAATGGTGTGGGAAGATGTTTCGTAACGGAGGAGATGGCAAATAGCGTAAATATAGAGAGGAAGAGGGGTATTAATAAAAAGGGGAGAAACTCTTACCATCGTTGAGGAAGTGGTGAAGAGAGCCATGAATGGTCACTGCCGTCTGCTTGCTTGGGTGAGCTGATATAGGCTAAGACCCGACTATGTAAACCGGATACACGGCTTTTGTTTTTTTGGTTGGGCGTAGTGGGTAGTGGTCGGTGCTCTGTGGGCCCCACCATGATTTATTTGTTTCATCCATTCCGTCCAACCATTCTTACAGGTCATTTTATAATATGATCCAAAAAATGAGGTTGATCCAAATATCAAGTGGACCGCACAATGTCTATTGAACGGACACCATTAAAAGCTTCTTGGGGCCACAAAAGTTTTGGATCAAGCTGATATATATTTTTTTACCCTTCATCCAAGTCTTTGTCAAATAACCATTACAGTGGGCTCTAGGAGGTTTTTAATGGTGGACATTCAATCACTGCTGTTTTCCCATGGTGTGATCCACCTGAGATTTAGATTTATCTCATTTTTTAGATCAAGCACTAAAATTATCTTTCAAAATGGATGGACGGCGTGGATAAAACATAGAAATCATGGTTGGGTCCACTAGTACCGACCACTAGCCACCTGGCTGGTGGCAGCGTTACTAGCCAAACCGCGTCCGGTGGGTCCGTGTTTTCAGTGATCTGGACCGTTGGTCTAGTGGGCTCTAACCTCGATGGACTGTGCCCCAGATATCTTTCTTCCAGAGGATTGCATTGAACACGAGAAATACAACAATGGATAACGTTAAACTGGAGAAGGCAGAAGTTTGGTGGCTGGGATCTTTGCGTTGTCCACCTTATGTTTGGGCCCTCCAACCAATGGTCTGGATCACTAGATGGTGGCCCCAACTTGATAGCCTGAACGAAGCTCGTGCCATCCGGGCTATAAAATCTTGAGATAACTTTGATACTCTGGCAGAGTGTGATGATGATACGCGCGCACTTGGAAATTTCACACATGGCATACAACTAAGTTAAACCGTGCTATTTCGACAAACAAGTTTCCAGGAATCAGAGGTTAGAATTATTAAACTGATCTGATTTTGGAACTGTGACTTGGTGACAGCGGATTCTACACCTTAATCGGTTGAAGTTAAGTTAATATATGCCACGTGTATGATTTCTAAGTGGCAGCGTACCAAGCGTCATACGCTGCCGGAGTATTATCTCTCTGCCCCTTCCCTTTGTTCCGCTCGCTCCGACCTTTTTCAAACTCTCTCTCTCTCTCTCTCTCTCTCTCTTCTCGATGGATCTGGATCTGTGGATTTCGAAGGTGAAAGAAGGCCAGCATTTAATGGAAGATGAGCTTCAACTCCTCTGCGAATATGTAAGCTCTCCATCTCTCCTACCGATTTCTAGCGCATTCCACTTCCCTACTTTTCTCCCCCCTTTTAAATGGTTAGGGTTTTCAAATTAGGGTTTTCTAGGGTTCCTAGATTTCTGTTATGGATTCCTCAATCGCCTCTTTCGCAGCTCTCGTTCTGTATGAAAATTTTGTCTGATTGTTTGTAAAAGATTTCACTCTCCGTCGAGCAGAAATTTCGTTCGTAGATTTTAATCTTGGATTTTTTCATGCTTTAGAAGGCGCTATGGAGTTGTCAAATCAGTAAAAAGCATACTTCTATCTATTTAATGGATTTGATTTCCTTTGCGGAATGTGCGGATGTGTTTCTCATTCGAATTGTGAAATACTTGGAAGATTGAATATAAGGAAGCAATGTATATGGGTTTTATCTGAATTGTGTGGATAGTATTGCCCTTTGTATAAGGAAGCAATGTATTCGAAAAACACAGCTTAAGAGTGTGCCACAATTTCCACATGGCATCTTCAGGCGCAGTACTGGCCCATTGAACCAAAACCTCTGTACTGCTTGGTTATTGCATTTGACCATCTGGCAGTATAGAATTGCCAGTGGCACAATCTGGATAATGCCATCGCCACTGACCGGTGGAAGGACTGTAGTGGTGTTGACTCGTTCACCCACCTTCTTCTTAAGGCAAGAGACATGAAAAACTGGATGTATCGTGATCCATGGGGTAAATCAAGTTTGTAAGCAATTGGGCCTATGCATGCCGACACTTTGTATGGCCCAAAGAGTCATGGCGTGAGCTGTAATGAGTTGTGTAAAGCAGCCACAGTTTCGAGATAAGGTTGCAACCATAGGTAGACCCAATTGTCCAACTTGACTGCCATTCAGTCCTATGTTTATCTGCCTTTACTTTCATCTGATTTTGTGCTCCGAGGAAGTCCTTAATTCCAATTTCCAAGTCAACTTGATGGATCATTGAGTCTCTGGACTGTCTACCGAGTCTCTGGACTGTCTACCGTATGATAAGAGTGTAGGAGGTTGACCGTAAGCAATTTCATATAAGGTCATTTGTGAGGATTCGTGGTAAGAAGTATTATGCCACCTCTCCACCCATGATATCCATTGATACCATTTATTCAGCTTAGTGCCTGCATAATAGCATAAATATGTTTCCAAGGTACAATTGATGACTTCCATTTGCCCATTGGTTTGTGGCTGATGCCGAATTCATCTTCAATTTGATGCCCAAGCAAATGCAATAATTCATTCCAAAAGTTGCTCAGAAATATTGGATTTTGATCTCTCACGATCACAAATAGCATCCCATGCAATTTGAAAACATTATTGATGAAGGCCTGCCCGACTATCATGGTCGTATATGGGTAGGTTAATGGAATGAAATGTGCATAGTCAGATAGTCTATCTGTGACCATAAAGATCACATCACGGCCTTGGGATTTTGATGCTGAATTCATCTTCAATTTGGTGCCCAAGGAAATGCAATAATTCATTCCAAAAGTTGCTCAGAAATATTGGATTTGATCTCTCACGATCACAAATAGCATCCCATGCAATTCGAAAACATTATTGATGAAGGCCTGCCCAACTATCATGGTCGTATATGGGTAGGTTAAAGGAATGAAATGTGCATAGTCCGATAGTCTATCCGTGACCATAAAGATCACATCACGGTCTTGGGATTGCAATCCATCAGTGAAATCCATTGCAACTTTTATACATACTCAATCTGGAATAGGCCATGGTTGCAATAGACCTGATGGGCTGTGATGTTTGGATTTTCTACATTGATAGAAGTCACAAACCCTCATATAGTTTTTGGTTGTTGGTTGCATGCCCTTTCAATAAAAGTTGCTTGCTACACGTTTAAAGGTTTTGGTGTAACACCCGTTTGTGCTGTGTCATGAAACTCATATAGGATTTTCTCTTGGAGAATAGAATTGGCTGGGATTACAATCCGCCCTTTATGCCTCAATATGCTGTCGGTCAATGTGTAGGGCATAAGCAGTTCAATATTGGATGTGAGCCGTTGAATGGTGCCATTAACTCCAGGGTTGGATAGATAAGTTGTTTTTATTTCTTCCAAACCATGCCACAAGATCCGAGAGATAGTTGATAATTCATAAATTTCGTGATGCCTGGAAGTGCATTGATTGCAACATTATCAACCGCCCTTCTGTAGATGATCTCATAGTCATACCCCATTAACTTCATGAGCCAATTTTGCTGCATTGTAGTCATGATCTTTTGACTAAGTAGATGTTTGGGGCTAACTTGATCGGTGCGGATAATAAAATGGTGCCCAAGAAGATAATGTCGCCATTTATTAGTTGCATGACGCTAGTAGCTCCTTTTCATATGTAGAGTACCCCAAGCTTTGACCAATTAGCACTTTGCTCAGAAAGGTGATGGGTTGCTAGTCTTGCATGAGTACCACTCCTATTCTGAATCCCAATTTGTCACATTCAGTGGTGAATGTTTTGAAAAAATCTGGCAAGGCTAGGATTGGAGCTTGTGTCGTGGCTTGTTTCAAGGTGTGGAAAGATTTAACGGTGTCAGCCAATCACTGAAATGCATCTTTCTTTAACAGTGCTGTTAAGGTAGCTTTTAACTGCCCCTATTAATGGATAAATTTGTGATAATAACCTGTCAATCCAAAGAATCCGCGAATTCCTTTGAGAGTGTTAGGTTTAGGCTAATCTAACATGCGTGATATTTTGTGGGGATCAATACCGACTCCATGTGAAATAATGTGGCTGAGCTATTCAATTTTTATGCTAGCACACTCACATTTGGAGCGTTTGACAAAGAGTTTATGGTGCTTCAATGTGCTAAAGACGGTGCAAGATGGAGGCTGCATGCTTAAGGTGTGAGGCCCAATCGACGCTGAAAATTAGGATGTCATCAAAGAAAATGAAGATAAACCGCCATAGATGAGCATGAAAGATATCATTTGTGAGACTTTGGAATGTTGAAGGGGCATTCATAAGTCCAAAAGGGGGCATTCAAGGGGCTATAAATTTGCGATAATAGCCTGTCAATCCCAATAATCCGCAGAGCCCTTTAGGAGTGTTAGTTTTGGGCCAATCTACCATGCAAAATATTTTGTGGGGATTGGCACTAACTCCTTCATGCAAAATAATATGGTTGAGGTATTTAATGCTTCTGCTATTGCACTTGCATTTGGAGTGTTTGACAAAGAGTTTATGGTGCTTCAATATGCTAAAGACGATGGCTGCATGCTTAAGGTGTGAGGCTTAGTTGAGGCTATAAATTAGGATGTCATCAAAGAAAACAAGGATAAACCACCGTAGATGAGCATGAAAGATATCATTTGTGAGACTTTGGAATGTTGAAGGGGCATTCATAACTCCAAAAGGCATTACCATAAACTTGTGATATCCTTCGTGGGTTCAAAATGCTATTTTTGAAATGTCCTTGTCTCGGATCCTAATTTTTTGATAACCTAAGTGAAGATTGAGCTTGGTGAAAAAGTAGGATATGTACAATTCATCCATCAACTCGTCAACAATGCGAATTGGATACTTATCCTTTAGTGTGGCGTTTGGAGCTTTGTAACTGATGCACATACGCCATGTGCTGTCCTTTTTATGCACCAAGAGTACGGGTGATGAGTAGGAACTAATGTTATATCGTATAATTCCCATGTTCAAGATTTCACACACGAGCCTTTTAATCTTGTTATTCTGATAGTATGCGTGGCGATATGGGCGCACAATCATAGTGTGTTGTAACGGCCATTATGTAAAGGTAACGGTGGCAACCGTTACACGTTACGGGGTCATAACGGTCGTAACAATTGTTATGAAAAAAATGACATGTAACCATTGTATGACCCCTGTAACGGCTCATTATACCCCCTGTAAATGTCGTGAAAGTCCATTACGGGACAGATACAAGTTTTTCGGGTTTTTCTTTTCAATAAAAAAGAGATTGTAACTGCCATTACAACCTATATCGTAAATGTAACGATGGTGGCTATTATGGCCACCTTTACCATTATGGAATACCAATGTTGTCAAATCGCATATGCGATTGCATGCGATCAACATATGTTGTTCACATCCAATCGCATAATCGAATATGCGATCACCTTTTTTTTTTTTTTGAAAAAAAAAAATCGAAGAAATTGAAAAAAATCAGAAAAAAATCTAAAAATTAGGAAAAACTTGCCTAAGTGATTGGATAACTTATTTTACTTATTTCATTGTAGTTTGAGTGTTTCATTAAAATATATATTTAATTACTTATATTATATTTACATAAATTTTAACAAAACAATCAATAAACTACATTAAGAGAGAATAACTTACTAAAAACTTCAAACATAGAAATTTTATTAATAAATGGATAACTTGATAGCTTGAAACAACTTACAAGTTACAAGTTACAACTTAGTGTAGTCTCGTAGAGAGAGAGAGAGAGAGAGAGAGAGAGAGAGAGAGAGAGAGAGAGAGATTGTAATCTTTGCGATTTCTTTCATAATATGCGAATATGTGACCGCATTTGACAACATTGTGGAATACCTTGGTGCACACTGGTAGGTGCATTCCCTGGAAGTGCTTCAATGCGGTGGTTGTGCAATCAAGTAGGTGGGAGCTGGGTAGGGGCATTGAACACCGAATTATATTCTTGCAGCTAGCATAGGACATCGGGAGAAATTGGATTGGTTGGGCCGTTTTGCTCAAGATGGCAAAGCTGCACAAATAAGCCATGTGCACCTTTATCCACCATCTTTGTTAATGCACATTGATCAATGATCTTAGGTTGGGGTTGATATATTCCTTGGCGTTTGTTGTAAAGCACATGTAGTCTTGAGAAGTACTAGTTGATTTCGCCCAAAGTGGAGAGCCATTGGACTCCGAGGATCATATCGAAACTGCATGTAAGAAGCACATGGAAGTCAATGTGGCACTGCCAGTTACCAAGTTGCAGTGGATTTGGAGCAGACACCCTTGTTGGTGCATTTTCCTCTATCGGCCACCATCACTTCAAGTTGCATGATGGGTTTAATGCAGCACTCGACCATTTGAAGCAATCCTGGATTGATTAAGTTCTGAGTGCTTCTCGAGTCTAGAAGTATGCAAACAAGCTTTTTAAGATAGTCTCGAATACGCATAGTGCTTGGTCCTATCGATTTGGCTATGGTGTAAAAAGACACTTGTGGCTATTCGTTTCCTTGGGAACTATTCATCGCAATCGTAACATAAGCCCTTCTTTTGCCATTCCGCTATTTTCACAAGTGTTAGCCCCTTAGGTACTGGCTTGATTCGACTTGGGGCATTATGATACATGTCCAGTTTTATTGTTGTTGGCTTGAAAGGTGTGGCTTTGAAGACATGGTGTTGCGCTGCAAATTTGTCTTCCTCCAATAGCGCTAACTAGTAGGCATGCGCTAAATTGTTTCAATGAATGTTCAGACTCCTACCTGGATCTCATCTTGTAATCCTAAGATGAAGCAACTGATCAAATAAGATCCAGGTAACTGTCTCACTTGGTTCGAAAGCCTTTCGATCTGTGCATGTAGTTGGAGACCGAATTTGTTTGCCATATTATAGAGAGTGTGTTGCCCAGATCGTCATAGTCCAATGAACCAAATCAGAGACAAATGGCTCAAGTGAATTAACTCCACGATAATTCACTCATGGTTTGTTTAACCCACCAATGCCATTCATTTGCATCCGCAATGGGATGAATGGAAGCGAGTTGCACTGTTTCGTCATCAGAAATGTTGTTGTAGTGTTGAAATTGCTTGCCCACATGAACCCAACCAACTGGATCTCGGCCATTGAATTTCAGAAACTCAACAGGGACTGTTCGTCCTTGGATAACTATTGATCTCGTGGGACGTGCACCATCATTGAAATCTTTGGAATTTTGATGCCCAGAATGGCTGCCTTCATTATTTTTAAGGCCGTCAACTCTTGGCTCCACTGTTCATGGATGATTTCATCGAGAGGGCAATTCCATCCAACTTTTCATCTAGTTTTGCTAGAAAGGCCTTTAAGTCATCGATCTCAGCTTTGAGCTCCTTAATAGTGGGCGCCAGTGCCATCTCTTATACCAAATGTTACGATCAAAGGTCGTAGTCAGATCATTTCCTACTATTTAGGAAAGAAAATTTGAATTCAAATGAGGCTACTAATCCTCATAAATGTAAGCAACTGAATGTAAGATTCTAATTTGATCACCAAGATGGTGACAGAGTAATCTATATAACAAGATAACATTTGAATTTAAATGAGACTTGGCTGGGTATCTAGTGTAACATAGGTACATGATACCGTGATGCGCTAATTTGTATGGGCCATGCATGTAACAGTGTTTCAGCCACATAAGTATGTAGATTGGTTTATTCATTGTTCAAAATATTGAAACGTAATCTAACATGCGTGATATTTTGTGGGGATCAATACCGACTCCATGTGAAATAATGTGGCTGAGCTATTCAATTTTTATGCTAGCACACTCACATTTGGAGCGTTTGACAAAGAGTTTATGGTGCTTCAATGTGCTAAAGACGGTGCAAGATGGAGGCTGCATGCTTAAGGTGTGAGGCCCAATCGACGCTGAAAATTAGGATGTCATCAAAGAAAATGAAGATAAACCGCCATAGATGAGCATGAAAGATATCATTTGTGAGACTTTGGAATGTTGAAGGGGCATTCATAAGTCCAAAAGGGGGCATTCAAGGGGCTATAAATTTGCGATAATAGCCTGTCAATCCCAATAATCCGCAGAGCCCTTTAGGAGTGTTAGTTTTGGGCCAATCTACCATGCAAAATATTTTGTGGGGATTGGCACTAACTCCTTCATGCAAAATAATATGGTTGAGGTATTTAATGCTTCTGCTATTGCACTTGCATTTGGAGTGTTTGACAAAGAGTTTATGGTGCTTCAATATGCTAAAGACGATGGCTGCATGCTTAAGGTGTGAGGCTTAGTTGAGGCTATAAATTAGGATGTCATCAAAGAAAACAAGGATAAACCACCGTAGATGAGCATGAAAGATATCATTCATGAGGCTTTGGAATGTTGAAGGGGCATTCATAACTCCAAAAGGCATTACCATAAACTTGTGATATCCTTCGTGGGTTCAAAATGCTATTTTTGAAATGTCCTTGTCTCGGATCCTAATTTTTTGATAACCTAAGTGAAGATTGAGCTTGGTGAAAAAGTAGGATATGTACAATTCATCCATCAACTCGTCAACAATGCGAATTGGATACTTATCCTTTAGTGTGGCGTTTGGAGCTTTGTAACTGATGCACATACGCCATGTGCTGTCCTTTTTATGCACCAAGAGTACGGGTGATGAGTAGGAACTAATGTTATATCGTATAATTCCCATGTTCAAGATTTCACACACGAGCCTTTTAATCTTGTTATTCTGATAGTATGCGTGGCGATATGGGCGCACAATCATAGTGTGTTGTAACGGCCATTATGTAAAGGTAACGGTGGCAACCGTTACACGTTACGGGGTCATAACGGTCGTAACAATTGTTATGAAAAAAATGACATGTAACCATTGTATGACCCCTGTAACGGCTCATTATACCCCCTGTAAATGTCGTGAAAGTCCATTACGGGACAGATACAAGTTTTTCGGGTTTTTCTTTTCAATAAAAAAGAGATTGTAACTGCCATTACAACCTATATCGTAAATGTAACGATGGTGGCTATTATGGCCACCTTTACCATTATGGAATACCAATGTTGTCAAATCGCATATGCGATTGCATGCGATCAACATATGTTGTTCACATCCAATCGCATAATCGAATATGCGATCACCTTTTTTTTTTTTTTGAAAAAAAAAAATCGAAGAAATTGAAAAAAATCAGAAAAAAATCTAAAAATTAGGAAAAACTTGCCTAAGTGATTGGATAACTTATTTTACTTATTTCATTGTAGTTTGAGTGTTTCATTAAAATATATATTTAATTACTTATATTATATTTACATAAATTTTAACAAAACAATCAATAAACTACATTAAGAGAGAATAACTTACTAAAAACTTCAAACATAGAAATTTTATTAATAAATGGATAACTTGATAGCTTGAAACAACTTACAAGTTACAAGTTACAACTTAGTGTAGTCTCGTAGAGAGAGAGAGAGAGAGAGAGAGAGAGAGAGAGAGAGAGAGAGAGATTGTAATCTTTGCGATTTCTTTCATAATATGCGAATATGTGACCGCATTTGACAACATTGTGGAATACCTTGGTGCACACTGGTAGGTGCATTCCCTGGAAGTGCTTCAATGCGGTGGTTGTGCAATCAAGTAGGTGGGAGCTGGGTAGGGGCATTGAACACCGAATTATATTCTTGCAGCTAGCATAGGACATCGGGAGAAATTGGATTGGTTGGGCCGTTTTGCTCAAGATGGCAAAGCTGCACAAATAAGCCATGTGCACCTTTATCCACCATCTTTGTTAATGCACATTGATCAATGATCTTAGGTTGGGGTTGATATATTCCTTGGCGTTTGTTGTAAAGCACATGTAGTCTTGAGAAGTACTAGTTGATTTCGCCCAAAGTGGAGAGCCATTGGACTCCGAGGATCATATCGAAACTGCATGTAAGAAGCACATGGAAGTCAATGTGGCACTGCCAGTTACCAAGTTGCAGTGGATTTGGAGCAGACACCCTTGTTGGTGCATTTTCCTCTATCGGCCACCATCACTTCAAGTTGCATGATGGGTTTAATGCAGCACTCGACCATTTGAAGCAATCCTGGATTGATTAAGTTCTGAGTGCTTCTCGAGTCTAGAAGTATGCAAACAAGCTTTTTAAGATAGTCTCGAATACGCATAGTGCTTGGTCCTATCGATTTGGCTATGGTGTAAAAAGACACTTGTGGCTATTCGTTTCCTTGGGAACTATTCATCGCAATCGTAACATAAGCCCTTCTTTTGCCATTCCGCTATTTTCACAAGTGTTAGCCCCTTAGGTACTGGCTTGATTCGACTTGGGGCATTATGATACATGTCCAGTTTTATTGTTGTTGGCTTGAAAGGTGTGGCTTTGAAGACATGGTGTTGCGCTGCAAATTTGTCTTCCTCCAATAGCGCTAACTAGTAGGCATGCGCTAAATTGTTTCAATGAATGTTCAGACTCCTACCTGGATCTCATCTTGTAATCCTAAGATGAAGCAACTGATCAAATAAGATCCAGGTAACTGTCTCACTTGGTTCGAAAGCCTTTCGATCTGTGCATGTAGTTGGAGACCGAATTTGTTTGCCATATTATAGAGAGTGTGTTGCCCAGATCGTCATAGTCCAATGAACCAAATCAGAGACAAATGGCTCAAGTGAATTAACTCCACGATAATTCACTCATGGTTTGTTTAACCCACCAATGCCATTCATTTGCATCCGCAATGGGATGAATGGAAGCGAGTTGCACTGTTTCGTCATCAGAAATGTTGTTGTAGTGTTGAAATTGCTTGCCCACATGAACCCAACCAACTGGATCTCGGCCATTGAATTTCAGAAACTCAACAGGGACTGTTCGTCCTTGGATAACTATTGATCTCGTGGGACGTGCACCATCATTGAAATCTTTGGAATTTTGATGCCCAGAATGGCTGCCTTCATTATTTTTAAGGCCGTCAACTCTTGGCTCCACTGTTCATGGATGATTTCATCGAGAGGGCAATTCCATCCAACTTTTCATCTAGTTTTGCTAGAAAGGCCTTTAAGTCATCGATCTCAGCTTTGAGCTCCTTAATAGTGGGCGCCAGTGCCATCTATTGCCAATCAGAACTACATATTTTATAGATCATTTCCTACTATTTAGGAAAGAAAATTTGAATTCAAATGAGGCTACTAATCCTCATAAATGTAAGCAACTGAATGTAAGATTCTAATTTGATCACCAAGATGGTGACAGAGTAATCTATATAACAAGATAACATTTGAATTTAAATGAGACTTGGCTGGGTATCTAGTGTAACATAGGTACATGATACCGTGATGCGCTAATTTGTATGGGCCATGCATGTAACAGTGTTTCAGCCACATAAGTATGTAGATTGGTTTATTCATTGTTCAAAATATTGAAACGTAATCATATTGTGGTGTATCATTATATATCAAGGAATTATTGGAACCTTGGATAGCACGTCACAAGGTACACTAGGATTTTTTGTTCTGACCAAGGTATCCTGTAACAGTATCAGTTGGCGTAATAGTGCCCTCCGATACTGATACGGATACGGGGGTGTAACGGCCCGTAACGGTGCAACTTTTTTTTTTTTTTTTTGCGAAAAAAATATGGATTAAATCCGGAATATTCTAAGTATTCCAAATATGCATTCATTTATTAATCGGAACATGTTTATAGTGGTGTAATGGTCCACTCTTTGGTGAGAAGTTGTATCGGACTGTTTGATGAATTTATGAACCAGATAACCTGGATTTGACTGCAAAACTCATATATTTAATTTTCTAACTATCTACTATCAATGATAGATATATTAGAATGAATGTAATATGAAAATATCTTACATGTGTAGGTGTTTGCAATTATTTTTCATAATTTATTTAACATACCTGTGGCTGTGAGTCTGTGACTGTGATTCCTGTCCTGTGACTTGTCATCCTCAAGTCAAGAATATTAAAATAAAATAAAATAGTAGTGTCTGATATACTCCCCTGTAACTTGATTGAGGATTACTTGATTGGTTGTCAGGGGAGCTATTTTAAATACAAGTTTGGCAGTGTCAAGTGTGTGCTTGGCTTCTTGCAATAATATTGCTGTGAGCTGTCTGCTGTAAATACTTACCTTAATACAAATATATACTTACAATCACAAGTCACCACCAAAATAAAAATTTGCTTTTTTGTGGTTGCTCGACTTCCACATCATCGTCATCGTCATCATGCTGATGCTGTCCAATAGGTGGAGGTACTGCATATCTATAATATTCAGTGCCAGAAGGAAATACTAGATCAACGAAACCAGATGATGATTGATCCTGACTAGGCAACGATTCCGACCCCGAGTATGGATATATCCACCAGTGCCCGTTGAATGGCCATATTGATGCCCGTACTCGGGCTGTTGAGAATCTTGAGATTGAGAGTGCGTCTGCTGTAATGAGTAACTTGGATTTGGATTTGGATATATATAATCATATGGATATTGATCGGGAGGACTACAACATGAATGTGATGGAACAGGCTCAGTATAACCACCATAATTATAATCCAATTGACCATAAGAATATCCATGATAATCACCAGGACCATGAGCCTGCTGATGTTCCGGACTTCCCGGACCCGGTGCACCACCAGACATACCCTCTTGTTGGCTGTATCGTGACTCAGTACACTCATAAGTCTGACCTCGTGTACTACCTCGTCGATGTTCATCGGCATTGTGATCTGTAGACGGCTGTATAAGATGCTAAACAACACCAGAGGTGCCAGCACCAAGGGCGGGAGGTCATCATCACCATCATCCGACACGGTCACGCTACCACTGCCCGTACTCTTTTGTTGATCTTGAGCCGTACTTGGCATAAACGCTGCCCCTCTTACTAGGTCCAACACATCTGCGCAACTCTCTTGTTGCGTTCTGCGTATTTCTGTGTCATTAATTTCCAATTCTTCACTATCCTCTTCAATTTGCTTTTCCCTTGTTTCCAACCAAGGTAGAGGCGGGTCTTCCTCATCATAAATATTATCCATGTTTATTGGACAATAGTCTGCGTCATCGGTGGCTGTAATGCATGATGTTATCGCATTCTTAGTTTTATATTGTAGTACATGAAGACAAGTCTATCTAATTCCTAGTCTGTAATCTATTCCTATTCTTTAAATAAATAAGCGCAAAACAACTCCAATTCCTTTCGCAGCTAGAGGAAGATGTTGTCTGGCTCAAAACTTTTACTGCAATTTTTTGGAGAGCCTTCGTACTCTCCCCGAAATTAATCCACCATTAGGCCGGTTGCAACCTAGATACTGCATGCTATGCAAGAGCATCTCCAAAGTTACCCAGGCGGTTTCCAAGTGTATTTAATTCATTCAACGCTTTTATTTGCATATCTAAGTCAGGGTCTAATCTCTTTATCACATTCTTTAGCTCGACACGAACTTCATCATTCGCAACAAATGATTGGGCATATCTGTACCTAGGATTTAGGTAGTAACTTGCTGCATAAAGATCGTGATGGAGTTGTTTTATTCATCTCCTGTCGATCATCCTCCAATAAGACTCCCAGCTTATACAATCACGTTGAATTGCCAACTTTGCCTTAGAGATCGCCATGCGCATAGGTGGAGAATAAAAAAAATTGAATTAGATTTAAAAAAAAAGAGAGAGAAATCGGAGAGTACCAGCGAAGATTGGTGATCGGAGGTGGTCCATTACGATATATCTGTGGAGATTTCTCGGAGATTCCGGCGAGAAATCGGGCCAGATTGAGGAACCCCTTCCTCCGAAACGAGAATCGTCGCCGCCGTGATCGTCGGAATCTCTGTGTGCGTGAAGGAGAGGGAAAACGAAGAAGGGCGCGGAAATGGGGTGAAAAGGGGTTTCGATCGTGCGGTGGGTTACGGAGTACGCTCTTATCGTACTCAGTAAACTCAGTTGAGCCAACCTTTAATGTATGTAGTCTATCCACACCGTCCATCCAGTTTCCTTTCTAATTTAAGGGGTTCATATCTAAATTTAAGAATTTTAAGGGCCTACCTTAAAGGCGTCACTCTTTCGACTATTTTCTATGGTGGGGTCCACTCGAGCTCTGGATCTGACCCATTTTTTGGCTCATGCCATAAAATGATCTCTTCAAATGTATAGACGGTGTGGATGTAAAAAATACATCTTAGTGGGACCCACGTAAGTTGGTCACGTGGCATTGGGGCCGTCAATTACGGAAATAGATTGGATACTCCCCTGACACCAGCCCGCGGATGATGGTCGGTGCTCTGTGGGCCCCACAATAATGTATGTATTTCATCCATTCCGTTCATAAATTTTTAAAGATTATTTTATCGCTTTATCAAAAAAACTAGAGAGATGTAAATCTCAGGTGGACCACACCAAAGGAAAACAATAGTGATTGGATATCCATCATTTAAATGTTCCTAAGGCCCACTGTACTGTTTATTTGACATCAAATCTGTTGATTAGGTCATAAAGACCCAGATGAAGGGAAAAAAGAAATATCATAGATCTAATACTTTTATGGACCCCAAAAGTTTTTAATGGTCAACGTTCATTTCACACTGTAATGTGGTCCAATTGATATTGGAATATATCTATTTTTTTAATATCCTAAAATGATATATAAAAATATATGGACGAATGGATGAAACACATACATCATGGTGGGCCCACAGCACCGATGCCAGGGTGGTGGAGTAGCCAATCCGTTTCAGTCATTTCACTGTATCGAGTAAACTCTGTTGGGCCACCGTGATTGCATGTGGTTTATCCATGCCGCCCATCCGTTTTTATTGATCATTTTAGGTGTTCAAAAATTGAACCATATCCACAACTCAAGTGGACCATACCACAGAAATAGTGGTATTTGAACTCCTGTTGTTGAAACCTTTTAAGGCCCACGGTGATGTTTGTTTGTCATCCAACTAGATATTTATTTTTCCCTTCATCCGGGTCTTTATGACCCAATCACAGATTGGATGTCAAATAAACGATGCAGTGGGCCTTAGGAGGATTTTAATGGTAGATATCCAATCATTATTGTTTTCTGTGGTGTGGTCCACATGAGATCATATCCCTATAATTTTTGTATCAAGCACAAAATGATCCGTAAAAATGGATGAACGGAATAGATGAAACAAATACATTATGGTGGGGCCCACAGAGCACTGAAATCCCAAATATTAACCTGATTCAAAACTTTTATGGGCACACAAATATTTCTACGGTGGATGTTCAATCCTTACATTTTCAGCCCATTTGAAAATTGGATCCTGTTCATTTTTGGCTCTTTGTTCTAAAATGATCTCAAAAAATGGATGAACGGAGTGGATTACTCACAAACATCACGTTGGGCCCCGCTTAAGTTTTCAGCGCTGGAACTTCCTGCAAATGGCTTGCGCAGGAAATCCGCGTCCTTAGATTCTTAGGACACGTAGCCAGACCGGCTACTAAAGTAACGTCACCGAGTTCTGTGGGGCCCACCATGATGTATGTATTGCATCTACACCGTCCATCCCTTTGGCCAAATCATTTTACGGCATGAGATAAAGAATGGGTCAGATCCAAATTTGGAGTGGATCCCACCATAGAAAACAGTGGAGAGAGGGACGCCCACCATTGAAACCCTGATCATGGGTCCACTGTGATGTTTATCTGAGATCCAACCTATTTATAAGTTAAGACACATGAAAAAAGGGAAAAAACAACTTTCAGCTTGATCAAAGACTTTTGTGGCCCCTAGAAATTTTTAATGGTGGGTGTCACTCTCTCCACTGTTTTCTGTGGTGGGGTCCACTCGAGCTTTGGATCTGACTCATTCTTTTTCTCATGGCCTAAAATGATATCTTCAAATGGATGGACGGTGTGGATACAACACATACATCATGGTGGGCCCTTCAGAACTTGGTGATGTCACTTCATGTCCCCATCAATCATAAGTATATTTCTCAAAATTTACTTCTTAAGTTATTCTTTGTCTTTTCAATAAATTGGTTGTGTTTTAATACATGACTACGATATATTTATAAATATCATGCATCCAATTTAAATATAGTTGCATTAGTTCAGTTAAACATCGCATAACTTAGGACCCTATACAAAGGAAACTTATTATGTGCATATTTTTTTGAGATATTATGATTTACAAGTATGTATTAAGGGCTTTTTTAACAATCCCCAAAGTTCCATTAAAAATTCAACCATTTTCCCAATGTTTCCCCATGTTTCCCAAAAAGTGCGATAAACTATGCGATACAAACGATATATCCCATGCGATAACCGATACGTATCTGTATCTCAAGGGTGCGATACATTCGCAACAAATGATTGGGCATATCTGTACCTAGGATTTAGGTAGTAACTTGCTGCATAAAGATCGTGATGGAGTTGTTTTATTCATCTCCTGTCGATCATCCTCCAATAAGACTCCCAGCTTATACAATCACGTTGAATTGCCAACTTTGCCTTATCCATGGCATCGTATAGGAAGCCCATGGTAGGTGCTTCGTCGATTTTAGCATGACAGAGTTCCCTCATTAATGACTCCATCACCTTTAGGATCGACTTGACCCTCTTTCAATATTTGTTGTCTCGTATGGTGTTCGTAACTTCATCCGGTGTCCTTGATGTCTTCTGCCCATGTTTTGTGTTGAGCCATTCTCGAGAAGCGAATATCTTACTCAACTCTCTCCTATGCTGGAATAAACTCTCTAATGCTATAAAGTTTGTTGTGAATCTAGTCGCTGCAGGCCTCAACAACTCTTGTCCTTTCGTGAACTTTCTCATTATTGTGACTACTTGATTATGGTTGTAAAAAAACGTCGTCACTTCTCTTGCCCTTTCGACTATTTCCTTAACATTCTTCTTCCCAATATCTTCTAATATAAAATCAATACAATGGGCAGCACATGGTGACCAAAAAAGATGTCTCTTATTCATCAACTTATGTCCTGCAAGCTTATATGATGCTTCATTATTTGTCACAATCTGCACTACATTCTCCTCTCTAATCTCTTTCACAACTGTATCCATTAGTCCAGTAATATAATTAGAATCTTTTTTTACCTCTGAGGCATCAATTGACTTGTGGTATATAGTTCCTAAGTGGCAGTACACTATGAAGTTGATCATGCTGCATCTAGTTGGGCCAGTTCAACCATCACATATGATCGTGCATCCTCTGGCTTGCCATGCAGGTTTAAAGGTAGCCACGTATGCTTTCATATCCGTATACTCTGCATCTGTCCATTTCCTCCTAATCTTCTTAGCCGTGGGAGCTTTTATTTCTTCACTTGCTTCTGCTGTTGCATCAATTATGACCTGCCAATGTGGAGAATTGACTGCGTTAGGAGGTATGTTGGCATGTATAAATAACTTTGCTGCTGCTCTACCTAGCTTCTCAATGGAAGTTCTATTTCACATTTATTTTATCTTCTTTTGTTTAGTTGATTCTTTCCTAAACAGGATTGGATCAATAGAGGGTCTCCTAGGCTTATTTACTTCTTCATCCAAACTTATAGGGGGCATCACGTGAAGATGTCTGTCGTCGGCTCCCAAACACACGTCATAATCCACCAAACCTACCCTCCCGGTATCACGTATTGATCCATGCGTGCCAAACATGCGGCGACGTTCTTCTTCTTCACGAGCTAGACACAAGCTCTCTCTCCTAGCTATAGTTAATTCCCAATCTGAATCTTCGTCAGAATCAATAATATCTTCATCACAAACGCCCATATATTCAGGACAAAACACCTCCTGTCGAGCTGTATCAAAAATCTAATCTTTCTTCTTTTGTACAATAGCACGTTTACCCTTCAACTCATCCAGACTAGCTTGCATTAAAATCATTATCTCTTTCGGTACTCCAGTATATCCCGCAACTTGACCCTTTCGATGTGCTAAATGTTGTTTAAGACGGGTAATTCCACCAGTAACTAGTCTATCACAATAGTTGCACTTCATTTGGTGCCTAGTACCACCAACCCTCTAACAATGTTGCCATCCAATATCCTCACTTATTGGCCAGACCCAGACATTTCTTTAGGTTTAGGTAGATACTAGATAATTAGATATAGATTAGATATGAGTATGAGTGTATGACCTATGTCTATGTGAGATTGTGAGTCCAGTCTACTCGGCACTTACTATTCTAAATTTATATACAGTTTCAGAATCTAATCAATAAAGATGATTTTATGTTCTAAATCCTAAGAAGCTCTAAAACCTGTCCAATATAAAAAAATAAAAACATAAAGTTACTAATCCGAAAATAGAAAAAAATTAAAAATATATAAAATGACAACAACAATCTGTAAAATGTACATTAACATATTCTATTATGATTAGCACATCATATTTTACCATTAAAACAACAAAACATTCAATAAAAAATGATTTTTCGAATTAAAAAAAAAAAAGAGAGCCGAAAATAGTGTGTAAATAGAAAAAAATTTAAAAAAATATAAAATGACATCAACAATCTGTAAAATGCACATTAACATGTTCTACTATGATTAACACATCATATTTTATCATTAAAACAACAAAACATTTAATAAAAAAATGATTTTTCGAATTTAAAAAAAAAGGGCCGAAAATAATGCGTAAATAGAAAAAAATTTTAAAAAAATATAAAATGACATCAACAATCTGTAAAATGCACATTAACATGTTCTACTATGATTAGCACATCATATTCTATCACAGCAAAACATTCAATAAAAAATGATTTTTCGAATTTAAAAAAAGGGTCCAAAAATAGTGCGTAAATAGAATATATATATATATATATATATATATATATAATATGACATCAAGAATATGTAAAATGCACATATTAACACATTCTACTATGATTAATACCATATTCTACGATTAAAACAGTAAAACATTCAATAAAAAGTAGAAATACCTATTTTTGAGAAATTTCTGGAAATGGCCCACGGAGCTTCGAATCAAGAAAATCCTTAATATAAGTTGTTTTTATCTGAAATATCAAGCTAAGATTGGTTGGAAATAGTAATAGAATGATTTAGGAAGAGTTTGGAAGTGACCGTTACTGGGCAGTAACGGCCATTACACCCCATAACAGCCGTTACGGCTACAATATCGATGGGGTGCCCGTTACGGCCCCGTGTCGCGTAACGGCATCGGCTGTTACCGATACGTATCGGCCGATACGCCCGTATTGTAACCGATACATGACACCTTGGTTCTGACAAGTGGGGCCCATGTTTAGGTAATCCCGTGATTGATCCACTATGTCCTACTATGGATGGATCATATGCCAAAAATCTCTTAGATGGGAATATCCCAGCGACTACTCATGGGAATTTTATCAGGTGAATGTGAATAGTTGTTATTTTGTATTTGTGGGCACAAATTAGAAGGCTAGGAATTAGGATCATCCCACTGAGAAGACTTTTGGGGCATGGTCCGTCAACAGTGGGAGTGTGGGGCACAACTACATTGATTGTGTGGTTTACTGAACCATGGGCCCCACTTTTGATCACTAAGAGCTAACTTTTCAGATGATTTATAACGTGTAGAGCCTCGGGCGAGGATTCTATAATTCCTTTGATACATTTCCTAGGTGATATGAACACAAGCAGCTGATGAATCTAGATTTCCATTTTCAACATTTTGTCTTAGCAACTTGATCTTTAAAATTATATAATGCAATAAATTATATTTGTTTATTGAGGAGAATTTATCATACGTATTAAATCAAGCTATAATTGCCATAAATTTTTTTGACATTTTTCTGCTTAAAAATCAAGACGGAGTGTCAAGCAAATAGGAGGATGGTATTGTGACGTAGGATGGATGAGAAAGAAGAAAAGGAGAAGAATGGATTTTGAACACACCACGCAAATCAAAGATGTTGATTTTTATGGGAGAATTGCAAGAGAATGCTTTCTCCCTAAATTCACACTTCCTCTTCGTTCCATTGTCATTATTCTTTCAATTGTCTTTCTTTTTTATGTAGGGACATGTGATGACCTAATCCTAGATGTATGTATAATCAGGTTAAAGAATATTCAAATAAATACACCAATTAACTAACCGTTTCCAATCAAAGGCCGTTTCCAGTCAAAAGGATTAGGTAAATCTCAACACAGATGAGGTTATTCTGTTAGGATCATGCCCCTTAGCATAAGATCATGTAAACAGTAAAAAGGGAGGACCTATGGATATGAGGATATCCCAGATCTAGCATAAGTCAGTACATGGTCAAATTTGGATTTGATTCTACTAACTAAACATCTCTTTTTTCTGTTCAAACTAGAGAGGGGGTATCTAGAGAGGAACGAAAGGGGTGAAGAATAAATGGTTCGAGATGAAGAAAGTACCAGTCCTTTTGTCGTCAAAAGAAAAGAATGAAGATTATTCTTACATTTTCTTGCCACCTTGAAGATCTAGAAAGAATGAAACCTGAAATTGGGGTGGAATCCTCAACACCTAAGGGCTAATCTTGAAACCCTAATCTCTTGAGTAAAGATGAAGAAAAAAGACGAATTTCTATTCATTTAATAATAATCAAAATAGGGTTTCTCACAACGTATATATAAGCTATGGAAAAAGAAAAAGTGCACTAAAGCCCCTGAAAATAAGAAAAATAACAAAAAAGACGAAAAGTAAAGAAAGTGCAATAAAGCCCCTAAAATAAGGAAAAGTACAAAAAAGCCTAAAACTAAAACACCCGTGTGGTAGGGTGTGAAATCCGACCCATGGATTTATGATCGGGGTGCGGTCATGCCGCTCCTGCACTCGTAGTGCGTTAGAAAATGGGTCCGATGGACCCAATGTCCATCCACTTAACTCCTCCGTTCCGGTACTCTGTCGGTGACGCCTCCTCCTCTGGTATACTTTAAATGGTGCACCACTGATGTCCGCATCACTTTTCTTCCTAATGCTTGTGGATCTTCTAAAGTTGGATCCAACACAAAACGCATAACACCATAATTGGGTTGCCATGAGCTTAACCTTCTTGTTGTATGGAATCTCCTTCCACTTGAAAAATTGCTCCACATAAGCCAACCAATTGAGGAAGTTCTCCAGCTGGTAGAGCTCCATAGAATTCAAGCATCTCAACTTCTACACAATAGTTGTGATCACAATCTTCCAATTGGTTGCCTCTCCTACAATGGGGATGATCATACAGAACGCCGTTGGAATACCTCCAAATTCCACAATGATGCCACCTTCCCACGTGCGAGAAGGCTCTCCTAAATTTTGTGTTAATGGTGTCAAACTATTCAATCTATTTGAGATCTCTTGAACTCCTTCCAATCAATTTTATCCCTTAACCACTTCTCCCAAGACATTCTTTTCATTTCTCAACATTGATCCCAAACAAGCCTAGGGATAAACTTGTTGCAATTCCAATTTGGGAGAAAACACTCCTGCAGAGCAAGAAAGCCCTAAACTAAAAGTCAACATCTTTGGATTGTGTTTGTTGTGCAAAATCTGTGCTTCTCCTTCTTTCTCACCCCTCCCTTGAGTGAATGGATGCAATAGAGGAAGTCTAAGCAAGCTCGTTTGTAGTTCTTTTGAAGAATTCCTTGAATGTGTAGTTTCTTATAGGGAGCCTTGAAGAACCTCAAAATCTACTATTGTCTTTGAAGAGCCGTTACTTCTATCCAAATTCAATGAACTACATTTATTATAAGTTAGTCTATGCACACTAACAACTTTTCCCCAAAACATGGTTTCTTATGCGATCTTTTTTGTTTCAAACAAAAATGACGGTGGAAACTTTCACAATTTATCAAGGTGAGGTTTTCTACCTTAGTCTGCTTTTTATACCAATGTACAGTGTAAATTTAACTAGGAGGCAATCTGATGATGATAATGATTTCTCTCAGCTGCATTATGCCATTTAGATGTATCAAAGCTGGCAAATGTTGAGTTGTCATGTCAACTTTACCATTAGTGTTGTGAATCCTTACATCTGTTGATCCCACATGGAAAAATTAGTTATTGGGTTCATTTACCACCACAGGATTGTAGTTGTGTAGGACAGCTAATTTTAGTGCTTCCATTGTTAATGCGCAGTAGGTTGTCATTCGCTTCTATTGACTTCTGTTATTTATATTTCTCAGGTGAAGGAGATTCTTATTGAAGAGTCAAATGTGCAGCCTGTTAATAGTCCAGTTACTGTTTGTGGTGACATCCATGGCCAGTTCCATGATCTAATGAAACTCTTCCAGACTGGAGGTCATGTACCAGAGACAAATTACGTTTTTATGGTAAACATCTTACAGCGAAAGCCAGTTTTTATTGTTATGATCCGTTCCCCATTTCGATTGGTGTCATATTCATACAGCTTCTGGATATTGAGCCATCCTAAATCATATGGCAGGGGGATTTTGTTGATCGTGGGTACAATAGTCTGGAAGTTTTCACAATTCTTTTACTTCTTAAAGCAAGGTATTCTTCTATGTGTGTCTTTTATTTTGGTTGATTGAGTGATTTCTGGAGCCTCACGGCCTTGATCTGCTGGTCGGGTGGTGTTAGTCTTTAATAGATACTTATGTTGTGAAAGCATGGAATTTTTGCCCATCTCTTATGGAGCATATTCTTCAACCTCTTTCCGTTGAATTGAAATACTGAAACACCTACTTTTATTAGACATATTCATTTTTACTTGTATTTTCAGTATTTTTTTTTCAACCATTTGTATTTTCAGAATGCTTTCCCATAAAAGAATAAAATAAAAATAAAAATTTACACTGTTCCTTGTCTGTGATGTTTGCACTTGCTATCAGATATCCTGCAAACATTACTCTTTTGCGTGGAAATCATGAAAGCAGGCAACTAACCCAGGTATTATCTCGTTCCATTGTTTGTTCGTGAGCCAACATTTTCAAATATATCCATCCCCTAGTTGCTTGGATATTATTGTCACTACTTTTTCATGTCTGTTCTAAAATGTCTCAGTTTTGCAGCTTGTATTTAGAAAGCAAATGCATCTATTTTGGTAGCTGGTTACAGTTTAGGAAACTATAAAGGTCTTCTGATCTAGAAGATTCAGCCTAGCAGAAATTTTAACTGTTTCTTTTCTTTTCTTTTACTTTGTTAGGCATTGACTGGTATTCACAAGAGACTATTGTTCTCTTAAATAGTGATCCTCATTCATGTAGATCATCTTTGAGTCTGTTAGCAAAATATTTTTTAAAAAAAGGGACTGTTGATTATGAAAGATGAAACTTTAGTTTATATATATATATATATATATATATATATTCATGATACACAACTGCATATTGAGATATTAACTAGCTGACATAATAAAAATTACCTTGGTCAATTGTTCCATGGTCCACAACCTTTCAAACAAACTTGATCGTCGATAAATAGGTGCTCCAAGTCTCCAACCATTTTTTCCTATTCTAAGGGGATAGATGCCCAAGGATTGTTGTTTAGCCTTGCTGCAGTTCTTTGATTTTTGTAGAAGAGGCTGAAATGTGCTGAAGTATTTTGAATTCCTTGTGTTATCATTTTTTTTAAAATTAATTAATTAATTAATTATTATTATTATTATTTTTTAAAAAGAACTTCCAATGCCTTTATTTGTAACATAGCTGTTATCTGTTTTTACCATAAGGATGGTATTTGTTTTTCTACTACCAAGTGTTTGTGGAATAATCTAGTGTTTGCTCCACCTTATCAAGTGTGGTGGTGTTGGCCCACTGTTTTCATTAAAATCTTATTGAGGAAGTACTTTCAAGATTTAGCATCCTTACTACTCATCTGTGGCCATTCGTAGGTAATCATAGTGCAGATGAACATTTGGCTATGCTAACAAGCACCTGTTGATGAAGGAAACCTTTGTTAGAAGTGTAGGAATAACAGGAAGAAGAAGAAGAAGAAGCTATATTAGGACCACAAAATGCCCATGTATCACAAGATTCTGTAGCAGGGTTGGCTAAGATTAGGCACACCGCTATGAGATGACGACAACGACGCTATGAGATGACGACGAGGAACACGTCGACGACGCTGAATGATGATGGTGTAAGGAAATGGGGAGACTGTTCCACCATCAACTCCGGGAAGTCGAGCGGAAAATCGTTCGATGAGCGAGATTTTCACCCTACTGAGAAAAGAAATCCTACAACGAGGGACAACATAGTCTCCGGTCGGAAATCTAGAACAGAGGTTCCTTCGGCTAGGAATCGTACAGCATATCCTACCCTGTTCGTTAAAGGGTTTCCTAGAGGTTGGTTCCCTCTCAATATCGAGCGGATATTTGGCCGCGCGGGAGCGGTTATGGATGTGGTGATGCCGAGAGATCGGAACACTGGCGCTTACCGAGGCTTCGCTCTGGTTCGCATGTCGTCTAAAGCTGAGCTGGCTAGATCAGTGGGTATGTTACACGGCGTTAAATTCGCCGGTTGCCCATTATTGGTTCAAAGGGCGAGATATGGACCCAGCTCCCTTCCCCTTCCCAAACCTCTACCGACGAACACCAAGGTCTACCGTCCCAAACCCACTAACCCACCTCCCATACCCTCCCCTTCCTCTTCCATTCCGGGACCTTCCTCTTTCAAGGACGCTCTCTTGCACAATATTTCTTCTCCACGCTCCGATGCAATGCTTTCTCCTGCTATCATTCCTGCTTCCTCACCCTCTCCCAAGGTCTGTGTCCTCATCTCGGTCAACATGCAACATTTTCAAAGGGTGTCTGATGACCTCAAGGAGACGATCATCATCATCTGCAAGGAAGGAGCCTCTCTCTCTCAGGTGAAAGACTGGATTGCGGAGACTACGGGTTTCCGACTGGGTAACTATAAGATTAAACCGCTGGGTTACAACGAACTATGGGTTAAGATGTGTCCGGGTATTAACCCTGAGATGTTGTTAATGGCTGGACATCTCCACTCCGGAGGTCCGGTGGCCAGGGTGATGCGATGGGAAGATTTTTCCATTTTTGGCATGGAAAATGTTTGGTTTCAAATCTGGGGCCATTCCCCTCGAACTGTGATTTGACGAATTTTTCATATCCGTAGCAGCATATTTGGGATCTTATCTCGAGCTGGATGCTAAGACGAAAATCAGGGAGGAGATTGGTGTCATCAGGGTGCGTGTTCGGAGGAAGAAGGGTACCCACCACCACCTACAGTCAAAGTGACGGTTACCGATCATGATCTTGAATTTCCGATCGTGAGGGAAGGGCAGGATGATCCTCTTCCCCATTGGGGTGACCTCTGGCGCATCAGAGAGGAGCCTGCACCGGAACCGACGAAGAACCACCACAATCAGGCAAACGGATCACAAAATCGGTACTCCCGCAGAACACCATTGCATAGGCCTGCCATTCCTTCTGACGTTTGCGGCGGAGAAGACCCCTCCCTAGCTCATCGAGAGACACGTGGTGACCCCCTGTCAACCCGGCCGCCCTCGCTTACAGCAAATCCTTCTTGACCGTCCACGTATACCTCATTATCCGTGGATCGTGCAACGCGTGTTGTGGCCGATGTCATCTCCGCTTCGGAGATTGAGCAGACTATCATATATCCGGGAGAGGATCCCGTATTACCGCCGGTTAATACAAATCGCCCTCAATCTTTGTCAGAAACACTTATTGTTCCGCCGGTTAAAACAGCGCGCACTAAATCTTCGTCAGCATCATTTATTGCTCCGCCACATGCCCCCCTTGCTTCGGGCGCCACGCTTCCTTCAGCTCTGAGCCCTACACGTGGACGGGAGTCTGCCTATCGGGCCTATATTTTGAAATCAAGCGCCAATTTAGTTCCGGATCCGGACCCGAACCCGATGTCCTCTTGTTCTATCATCCAAGCTACCATCCACGTCGATCCCCACCATCGCGAATCTTCCGGATTCTCCAACGCTCGGTTGGAAAACTCCAAGTCTCCTCCTTTCTTCGATTTGTTCCTCTAACCCAAGTCTTTCCTTCGATCCTGATCTCGAATTTGCGGATAGAGATAACTGCTCAGAATATTAAGCCCATCCTTCTCCTTTCGTGTCCTCTCCCCCTTTGGTCGGCGCATCTGAGTTGGGCCTGATCACGTTATTTTAGGACGCGACCTATCTACCGACATTCTAATGGCGGAACCCTTACAGATGATAGCAGCTTCTCATGCGCACGTTGTCTCCTCGAATAGGGCTGAGCTTTTGGCTAAGATCCATAATAAGAAATGGATCAGAGACGCTATCGGGAAGGTTGAGAGATCTCTCGGTTTGTCTTTTGGAGATCGATTGGACGATTATGTTGCTCTCTTTCAATGTATTGAAAATAGAGGGAGACCCTTGGTCAAGCGCTCATCGGCCGGCAAGTAGTAAGCAAAAATCTCTTCTAATCGCGAGCTGCAGCGTCCGAAAGCTAGCCCGGGGTTTATGTTAGCCTCCGCCTACAAAACTAAGAGACAGGGCAATCGGGGAAGCTCTGTTTGTCAATGAAGATCCTTTCTTGGAACGTCAGGGTTATTGGCTCCAAACAAAAGAGGAGCCTGATTAAAGCTTCCATTAACAGGTGTAACCTGGATGTGATTTGCCTTTGGGAGACCAAAGTGCCTATCTTCAAAGATTATCTACTTACTTCTCTGTGGACGGCGAAAGATGCTAAGCGGGTGGTTTTAGATGTGGATAACTCTTCGGGAGGTATTTTGCTTACCTGGAAATCTTCCAAATGGGAAATTCTATCCTCTTCCTACGGCACTTGGTCGGTTTCGATCGTCCTGCAAGATAAGTCTTCCACTTTTTCTTGCCTTCTAATTGTTGTTTATGGGCCTATTACTGACTCAATCAGGGATGATTTCTGGGAAGAACTAAGCAGGGTCAGACAATGCTTTACAGGTCCGTCTTGTGTGGTCGGGGATTTTAACATCACTCGTTTTCCTAAAGATCACTCTAGGAAGAGACGCCCGTCTTCTGTTATGCTCCACTTTTCCGAGTGGATCCAACACCAACAACTTATTGATCTTCCGTTAACGGGAGCCAGATTCACTTGGTCCAATTGCCTAGCTAATCTTATTCAATCGCGTCTAGACAGATTTCTCGTCTCGCCTGAATGGATGGAGGCATTCCTGCATCTTCAACAAAGAGCTCTCCCGAGAACGACGTCCGATCATTGTCCGATTCTTCTATCTGTGGAGGAAGACAATTGGGGCCCGAAGCCTTTCAAGTTCAATTCCGCGTGGCTTCATTCGGAGGACCTTCGTCAAAAAATTGTTGACTGGTGGTTGAATTTCAAGGTTGAGGGTTACGCAGGTCACAAGCTGCTCTGTGAACTCTAACTTCTCAAACTTAAAATCAAGGAATGGCGACGTCAGACTCTCCTAAAAAGAGAGGCCGAAATCGAAGCTCTTCTGTCCAACCTTCAACGGATAGACGCTGAATCTGAGGATGCTCCGTTATCGGGTGAATCTCTGAGCAGGCATTTTAGTATTATTCAGGAACTTTCCAATATTGCTCTGGAAGATGAAGCTTCTTGGAGGATCAAATCCAGACTTCGATGGATTGCTGATGGGGACAAAAATACAAAGTTCTTCCACAACATGGTTAACATGCAGGCTAGGTCTAAGTCTATTCTCAGCATTTCTGATAATGGGGACACTATCGAAGATAAAGCGGAGATTGAGCGCCTTGCCATATCTCATTTCCAACAACTTCTTACAAAGGAAAATTGGATAAGGCCGAGCATAGATAATTTATCTTTCACTACTTTGGAGAAGTCAAACGCCGAATTTTTAGAGTCCCAATTCTCTGAAGCTGAGGTTAAAACTGCTGTTGATGCTTTAGGTGTGGACAAATCCCCAAGGCCAGATGGATTCCCGATGAGCTTCTATCAAATCTTTTGGGAATCGGTTCGCCATGGCGTTATGCTTTTTGTCACTGAATTTCATGCCAGAGGCAGACTTTCGAAAGGTATAGGTGCCTCTTTCATTTCTCTCATCCCCAAGGTGTTCGAGGCCAATTCTTTCTCTCAATTTCGTCCGATCAGCCTCATCGGGAGCCCTTACAAAATCCTCGCAAAAACCCTCTATTCTCGCCTCTCCAAGGTTATCGGTAAACTCATCTCGCCTCATCAGAACACGTCTCCCCTCTGATGCTACAATCATTTGCTGAGACGATGGGATGCCAAGTTGACTCCTTTCTGACATCTTTTGTCGGCCTCCCTCTTGTCGTTGGTCTCCCCCCCCCCCCGAAGGCCATGTGGGATAGAGTAATCAGGAAGTTTCACAAAAATATGGCTATGTGGAAATGTCGTTATCTATCTTTGGGCGGGCGCTTGACTCTGATTAAATCGGCTCTTTCTAGCCTTCCCCTATATTTCATGTCCCTATTCAGGTGTCTGCCTACTGTTACGAAGATGATTGACAATATTCGAAGGGATTTTCTATGGTTTGGCAAGGATAACCAAAGTAAATTTCATCTCTTAGAGTGGAAGAAGTTTGCAAATTATTCAGGGAGGGCGGGGCTAATGTAAAAAATCTAAAATTCATGAATGCTGCTCTGCTTGGGAAATGGGCTTGGAGATTTGCGACTGAAAAAGAGGCCTTATGGACCTCAATCGTTAAAGGGAAATATGGATCTTCCCTTGGCGGATGGTGGCCGAAAGACTCTTCCTATTACAAGGCTTTGTATATATGGAGAGGTATCCTGTCCACTAAAAAGTCGGTGATGGACAATTGCAGCTACATTCTGGGTAACGGCTCCTCTATCCGCTTCTGGCAAGACCTTTGGCTGGGGGAAAAACCACTGAAGCGCCAATTTCCTCAGATTTACCGCCTTTCCCCAGACAAAGATATATGGGTCAACAGCTGTTATTCCATGCATTTGGCACAAATTGTCTGGGATATCATATGCAACAGGAACCTGAAGGAAGAAGAAATCGAGGAATTTACGAATCTCTACGACTACATCTCTAAGACTATGCCTCTCTGTAATAATCCCGATTATATTGGCTGGAATTTGGATAAATCTGGCCTCTTTTCCGTGAGATCCCTGGTATTCCGCCATTCTCCCTGCTACGCGTGCTCGTCATGAGGTCACTCCCTTCATTTGGAAATACCCAGCTCCTCCTAAAATCATTTGTTTCGGATGGCTTGTTGGTCGCAACAGAATTCTTACGGTTGACAATCTGGCTAAGAGAGGCATGAACATAGTTAATATATGTTTGTGCTGCATGCGAGAGGCTGAATCCATCAATCATCTGTTAGTCCACTGCTTGTTTTTCTCCCCTCTTTGGACAGATTTCTACCAACAATTCTCGATCTCTTGGTGTATCCCCGAATCTGCTGTCGATCTCCTTGCTTCTTGTCACGGCCTTAACTTTGGGAAGCCCAAATCCATCGTCTGGCACATGGCTATGCTCACCATTTGGTGGGCCATTTGGACTGAAAGAAATGATAGATGTTTTAACGACAGGTCTTCCTCCGCGGCTTCTGTGGGTTATAGGGCGAAAAAGATGGTTATAGAATGGGCTAGTAATGTACATGATCTGATCGACTTTGATTTCAGCTTTTTAGGCTCTTAGGGCACTTCTGCTACGTCAACAGTTTCGCCTCTTTCCTTCTTTTCCTTCTCCTTTTTCTTTTTTTCTTCTTCTTCTTCTTCTTTTTTTCTTCTTTTTTTTTTAATCCTTTTCGCAGTTTAATGAAATTTCTGTTTATTGCCATAAAAAATAAAAATAAAAATAGCAATATAATAGATTTGACATGCCAGTTTTAAGGGACGTACTTTAGGCATCTAGACACTATGGCTGCACCTTTTCTTCATTCCAATCCCCTATGGAAAAGGCTAAAAAGTAATTTGTGAAAGGATTTGGGAATCACATCCATTCAGTGTTAATTAGGAACAAGGCACGTTGGAAAACACCTTTATTGAGCTTTATTTTATTGCACAACTTTTTAGCGCTGGTACGTAATGTTAGGACCATCAACGCCCAAAATCCAAAAACCCCCCCCCCCCCAAAAAAAAAAAAAAAAAAAAAAATGAAGGTCAGTGCTCAATATCCATGAGAGGTTGAAAGCAGGAGATGCATAAAAAATGTAGAAATGAGCTTGTGTCCCAAATTATCTAGGAACTACAAGTTTCCAGTGGGAGCAGTACCCTGAGTAGAACATTTTTGCAACTATAGGTGGTGCACTCTTTTGGATTGCTTTAGATTGTAACTGATCCTATTGAAATATATTGGAGATCACATGCTAGTCTCAAAGGGTTTTAGGCAATTTGTCATACATCCAATGTGTATTTGCATATGTCAGGGTCAGGGTGCTTGACCTGTTCTAACCCCTTAGTCAAATGGTAGGATTACCTCTTCTGGCTGTTGGAGAGCTAGTAGAAGCTTCTTGTCAGTGTAAAAATGTATTAGAATGATCAACATCCATCCAAGTCATCTAAGAAGGATAGAATCAAGAATAAGGACATTTGAAGCCTAAGAAAGTACCCCCGATAGGAGATATAATGATGGAGAGCTGATTGAGATAGTACGGCCTTGTTCTGTGAAAGCTGGAGATGGTCACAATAAGTTTGGAAGCATTGATAAAGGAGGATGAAGGAAAGAGTGATGCAGACATCAGGCCATTCAAAGCATATCAACGTAGGAGGCGTGTGTTACCCATGTCAATGTGGTTAGATGACGGATACGAGTCGGGTCTCTAGAGGTTGAAGACCTTACACGTGTTCGTGACATGTGTAAGTTGCTTAAAGGAGACATTTGGACCTTTGGATCGTGATGATGGTGTGATCGGACCGTTGGATCGTCACAGCCCACCTTCATTACGCTTCCTTTACAGCGCTATCATCGGGGCCCATCGGGCATCTTAAATTTGCATTTCGTCTATGAACATTTGATTTATTTAAGTTTTGAGACAGTTTGCGCACAATTTTATTCAAATTTTTTTTTTTGAAACTTGTTTTTAGTAAGGGTATTTTGGTAATTTCATGTAATTACGAATTTATAAGGGTTGCCCTAAACCTATAGCATGTTATGTTATGTTTAAGAAAAAAAAAAGAGCTTTTTGCTTCTGACGATTTCGTCTTCGACTTCCAGTGATTGGAAGAGGGCGCGAGGCCCAGGTAAACGATTTCTCACCCTCTACTTCTTTCTCCTTCTCTCTTTTCTCAAGGTACTCTTTTCTTTAACCCCATTCTATTCCTTTTCTCCTAGAATCTTTAGATCTAAAAGCCAAATCTTGTTTCTTTTTATCTAAATCATCAGATCTCAAAAGATGTTCATCCCTACATAAAACCCATCACCCACATCTAAATTTGAAGAACCACCAATTCTTTTCTGAATTTTCCAGATTTCCCAATTCAGGAAATTCTTATTTTTCTGGATTAGAAAATCCACTTGGATCGTTAGACGGACTTATTGCAAGACGAAAGTTCTATCTTTCGCCGGATCCAACTAAATTCAGATTTTAAGATTCAATATTTCGTGTTTGTGATGGATGGCTATAATCAATGCTATATTAACCTTATTTCTTTCTTGTGTTTATGATGTATAAGGTAGGCTGATATTTTATTTGTTTTTTAAGATTGCATGAATCTGCCCCTTTCAAATTCCATGCTCATTTAAGGTTGGATTAGGCCGTCCTACATCAAAGAGCTGAAAGGACTTGATGTTGTGAGAAGGGAAATGAAGGCTTGCACACTTGGACCGAATGAAACTAAATCTCCTTTTTTTTTTTTCCTCTAGAATTGTCTTAAATTCTCAAAATGGATCTTTGTAGAAACTTGAAAATCAGTATATGAAGCTCTTTGCCTCCCACTCGTTAGACGGGCTGGTAGAGAGTGTAGTGTGTGTGAGTGATCTAGGGCATGGTGTGCCATAAAGGCTGTTATGTAAAGGTAACGGTGGCAACTGTTACACGTTACGGGGTCGTAATGGCTGTAACAGCCATTATGGAAAAAAAATGACCCATAATTGCTGTTAACGGCACATTACATCCCCTATAAAGGCCATAACAGCCCTGTAATGGTCTATTACGAGGCATATACAAGTTTTTCATACTTTTTAATCAACATTACAGGGTATATACAGGGTTTTTGAGGTTTTTTTCAATTATTAAAAGAAAAAAAGAAAAAAAAGAGACCGTAACGGCCATTACGGGGCCGTAACAGCCGTTATGCCCTGTACCGTAAAGGTAACGGTGGTGGCCATTACGGCCACCGTTACCGTTACGGAGCACCTTGGTCCAGGGTTCAATCCCTCGTTGTGCTACCTTTTAGAAAAAAAAAAAAGGTATGTGAAGCTCTCCCTGGGATATTTGCTAATGTATGGTTTACATCTTCTCTAGGTATATGGTTTTTATGATGAGTGTCAGAGGAAGTATGGAAATGCTAATGCATGGCGATACTGCACCGATGTTTTTGATTTCCTCACTCTGTCAGCAATCATCGATGGAACTGTACAGCATCTCTCTTTCTCATAAAGCACTTGCACAAAAGCAAATGGAATCGTTTTTTTTTTTTCCTTAGTTTTGGATTTCAATTGCATCTTTACTAATTTGAATGTATTTCTTTTTTGGATTGCCAGGTCCTTTGTGTCCATGGAGGTCTTTCTCCTGATGTTCGAACAATTGACCAGGTTTGCCCTAGCGCTGCTGCTTTCAATGGATTGGTTGCTTTTCCCAAAAGATTCTGGATTTTTTAAATACATGAGATGCCAAGATGTAATTTCTATGAACTATCTTTGCCAAATGAATTTTCTGCATCTCACGTCAACTGCGTTATCATTTATCACTTCTCTGCAAATTTGAAATAAGTTGTGTATTTAATCCGAATTTTTTGCATGATCCTTCATGATCACTAAATGTCTTGGTTAAAGTTGGCTTTTTGGCTTTTTATGATCGCCGCCTTTTTATATCTGTGCTGCATCTCTGAAACTCATGCATTTGATCATGTGACAACAAGATACTAAATAACCTCTTGCATTTCCATCTCACATCTGCATTTGTTTCATAACAGATGCGGGTCATTGAGAGGAATTGTGAGATCCCCCATGAAGGGCCCTTTTGTGATCTCATGTGGAGTGATCCAGAAGAGATTGAAACGTGGGCTGTTAGTCCACGGGGTGCGGGTTGGCTTTTTGGATCTAGGGTTACATCAGAGGTAAATAAACATGTTTTCTATCAACCACCTGGGCTGGCTTTCCCTGTGAATGTACTGTTGCCAAACCCTTTTTAACCTCTTTCCTATCTGCAGTTCAATCATGTAAACAACCTAAATCTGGTTTGTCGGGCACACCAGCTTGTCCAAGAAGGCCTCAAGTACATGTTTCAAGATAAAGGCCTCGTTACTGTAAGTCGTGTAGTGCCATCTCTTTGTCAGCTGATTTAACTTTGTACCATACCCATTGAATTTTTGACAGTTTGCTTTCTGGGTTCTGCAGGTGTGGTCCGCACCAAATTACTGTTATCGATGTGGGAACGTAGCTTCTATATTGAGCTTTAATGAAAACATGGTATGATACTTGGAACCTTGCCAAGCTTTGTTATACTTCTCTTGGTGATCCATGCATTGGTTACCAATAAAAAAGAAACTATTTTAGCCCCCTGATTAAATTGACAGATAACATCCTCACAGCACTTCTCATAACTTCCTATGGACGTATTCAAGGTTTAAAAACCCAATTGAGTGTGAAGTGTCAGATTTAGCTCAATTTCATCAAGATGTACAAAATTATTGTGATAAAACTCTACTTAGTTTTTGCCAAAATTTGATCGAGTGTATTAAAAAAAAGAGAGAGAGAGAGAGAAGAAATTTTGGTGGGATATGCAATGTGTTTTCTACATCATTTTTTAAATGGTGACAACTGGCAACTCTTCCACCCTACGTGCAGCATACAGGTACATAAATCGAGAGCATACACACCACTGGCACTGTCATGCATGGAGCATTTCCCAAAAATAACACTTATCACATGATCCTAACCATCCAATTGGTGGCAAGCAAATGGACAGTCAAAAGAAAATGGTCAATGGTCCAAATCAAATAGCCAGATTGGATGGTTAAGATTGTCTGTAAGTGTTATTTTAGGGGTATGCTCCATGCATAATGAGACCCATGATTTGGATGATCTGGATTGATTACATGTATGTGATGTGTGGTGAGCCATCACCACTTAAGTGTGGAAAAGAGAAATACTAGTGTCACCCAAAATGGAATCCCAGTCTAAGCTCTTCCAAGTAGTCCCGGCTCCTATCATGTTGTTTAGTCTCCAAACCTCATCAATTTAGTCATTTAACTTCAAATTTTCATCTACAAGACGTGCTTCTGATCTCAAAACACTATACTCATGTGAGTGTTGAATCATGACACAAATGCAAGCACTCATTAAGTTCGTGTCAAGTTTCAAACACATACTCATTTGTGTGCAATATGTATGTAAATGGTATCTGGTTGTTTGTGATCTTTCCTAATGGGGTGCCCTCTCTCTTTGCTAATCATGTAGGAGAGGGAGGTGAAGTTTTTCACAGAAACTGAAGAGAATAATCAGATGAGAGGGCCCAGGTCAGGAGTCCCCTATTTCTTGTGAAGAGGATCCAATTATCGCTATCTTCACAAGTTCTGACACTCATATCAAGTTATAAAGCTATGCTGAATATCCGGCGGTCCATGCTTCTGGGAAGAAAGGGAAATTGAAAGAAGAGAGCCTTGAAAACCTGTGGTTGCAGAAGTCTCAACGTTGTTTTCAGTTGCACGATGATCGTCGGAGCTTTTAACCCGCTCTGTGGTTTAGATATCTCATGTTGTACATTATGGCTTTCATTGTTGTTGATGCGTGCGCTATGTTTTTCATGTAGCGCCTGATTTTTTGGGAGCAATGCCCCTGTGACTAGTGCTTGGGTGGCTTTGGTGGACTTCCAGTAGGTAGCTGATGGAAAGCGGTGGAACGTTTCTAGGTCTGGCCTGCCTGCTTTCTGCCACTGAATTTGGTAACTCAGAATCTTGTCCAATTTATGGTGCTGAAGCTGGTGGTGGATATTTGAATCTATTATTTTCAAGTGTTGTGCAGTATGATATTTTAGTAGCTATTTTCTTGGAGAAATCTGACTCCGGTGCCTCACTATGATTTGTGCCCCTGCACTCAAAATGGACATGCAGCTAATGATCAACGATCTGGACTGTTCATTATGTGGACTAGATGGATTACTTACTGAAAGACACGGGACTTTTTCCTGTTCATTGATTGGTTGCTGATACATAGCTCACTTATCAGAAGATTAGGATCCTCTTCTCGTTGAGATCTCATTACTGGGTTGTATCCATGTTGGGATCCTCCTGATGAACAGCTGAGGTAGTTGTCTGCCCCCTGCGTTTTTGGTTTTCATTTTTTATTTTATTTTTTGGGGCATTGCTAAGATATCAGGATGATAATAGCAGATCTAACTGTCATGTATCATTGACCATTCCTACTCTTGCACAAATTTGAGATTTCTTGACTTACAAATTTGTAGGATAAGGTTATTCTACAACTGTTGCATGTGGGGGCCGCGGTTGTGTGTATGACACCTAACCCGTCCAACAGGATCATGCTACCATGAAAGTGGGACACCCCAGAAATGAGGGTGATCCACAAATCACGTGGGCCACCATTCGAATATGGAGGACTTTGGATTCGTGTATGTTGTTTTTAATGGAGAGGCCCACATGATGATTGCATTTAGACCTGATTTTTGGGGGCATCCCATCATGATGGTTGGACTTCTCTCATGGTATGCGTGGACTATTGTTATGGTGGGCCACCACGTGGATGCTCATACTGCAAAAATCGGGGGGATTCGAGTGTGGTAGTGGCCTTAAAAAAAAATGATTTGTCCGAGCAAAAGGTGCAACGAATGGATGGTCAGAATCCTGCAGTCACTGCAACATGGCCTGGCCATTCATATGGTGGTCCATCAGATCAACAATCCTGATCGTTTGCCAGAATCTTCCAACCTGACTGTCAGAATCATGCAATGGGTGTGATTCTTTTGCCTTGGACCTCGTATATTAGGGCCCCGTAAATAGGCCCTCATATATACGTGGGCCATCTACCATTAACATCCAAATCCTGTTGCCCTTACTAGGGGAAATTATTAAATACATCAGCAGGTACCGGAAGTTATGATGCCGTTAAAATCTCATTTATAAAATCCAGTCCATGGAAAAGGTGGACGAACCGTGGTTATCATGTCCCATAAAATTCAGTCGGATCGGTTCAACAGGTGGTCCAAACCAGTATATTGAGTCATACCATTGGCTGTAAAAATAAAAAATAAAAAATTGTCTCGATCAATGAGCGACTTTGCCAAATTTTCATGTCACATGCTTATCATGTTGCGATGAACCTTATTAACGGATTAGATAATCTAGAAATTTACAAGTTGACCAAAAAAATGGTTGTATCATAACTTCTGATACTGCACTGTAATCTTTATTTCTCAATTATTAAGCATTGGACGGCTAGAGATCCAACGCGTCCTCCTGGGACGCGGACCCAAGATCGGCAGGCAGGGGTCATGAGTGGCCACCATGATGTATGTATTTTATCTACAATCCATTTTTCCATGCTATTTTAGAGTAGAATCCCACAAATAGAGGCAGATCCAATGCTCAAATGAACCACATCATAGGAAGCAGGAGTGATAAATACGGCTACCTTTGAAACCTTCGTAGAGTTTCTCAACGGTTGGCACTCAATCCCCACTATATGGTCCACTTGAGTGTTGGATCTGACGCAATTTTGCTTCAATATCTAAAACTGACATGGAAAAATGGATGGACGGTGTGGATAAAATCCCTACACCACGGTGGCAACTAAGAGCCCTTGCACGTGCTGAGCGGAGATAGTATCCAATCCGCTGGACTGACGCGGATGGGTACTGCCCCGATCGAGCTCGGCATCGCAGGGGCTCTTAGTGCCGGACGCGGATTGCGTCCTACCCCCGACTCTGTGGGGCCCACCGTGATGTAAGTATTTTATCCACGCCGTTCATCCTTTTCTCAGATCATTTTAAGGTGTTATCACAAAAAATGAAGAAGGTCCACAGCTCCACTGAACCACACCAAAGGAAGCTGATGATGACACCTACCGTTGAAACCTTTCTAAGGAACACCGTGATGTTTTTTTTTTTTACCATCCAACCTATTAATAAGGTCATGTAGACGTGGATGAAGTGAAAACACAAATATCAGCTTGATCCAAAACTTCTCCAGCTCCCAAGAAGTTTTTAATGGTGGACATTCAATCCCCACTTTGTGGTCCACTTAAGATCTGTACCTGCCTCATTTTTTGGTTCATACTTTAAAATGATCTTCGAAAAATGATGAACGGTGTGGATAAAACACGTACATCACAGTGGGTCCCACAGAGCCCTGCCTGGATGGATTACCGTCAATCCGCGTGCCTTAGTGCCAACCTATATGTATGGCTTTTATCCACGCCGTCCATCCCTTTCGCCATATAATTTTAGGTTTTAAACCAAAAAATGAGACGGATCCAACACCTTAGGAGACCATACTGAGGCGATTGAACGGGTTAGATGGAAAATAAAATTCACGGTAGGCCTTTGAAAGGTTTCAACGGTGGGCCTCATTATCACCACTTTGTGGTTCCCTTGAACTTTGGATCTGCCTCATTTATGGCAAAATAGATGGACAGTCTCAATAAAACCTATACATAACGGTAGACCCTCAGAGCCCATGCCTGTCCTGAGCTCGGACAGGGTTTAGTACCCGATACATGTGGATCGTCGATTTGAGGCTGACCAGTGGGACCCATCGTTTGGTGATTCCTCTACATTGTCTGTTGCCTCACCTAACCTTTTGCTTTGTTTGAACCAAAATCTGAATTTTTTTTGCATGTGATCAGATCCATCCACATGAGATGAAAGCTCCCAACGGCCAGGATTACAGAACCATGGGCCCACATCATTTCTTGGTAGACGCGATTTTCCAATTCTGGAAAGTGGAGGCCGTGGTTTGGTAATCCAAACCATTGATACTTTAAGTATGGCCGTGAATCGAGAATTCCCAAAATGAACGTTGAAATGGATGTGTGTTTCTTTTCTTTACCGTCTATCTGTGGGCCACAAATTGAGAGGATGTGATTGTCCTATCAATGTGATTTTTCACATACAGACCATCCACAGTGCGGCACAACCGACCGATAATCCGGATAATGAACCATGGGACTCGCTTGTCACCGAAAACACGTGTATCATGTGTGCGTGTGCGAATAAAAATAATGAACTCGTGTTGGTAATGTTTTTGCCTGATCGGTGAATCTGGACCATCCATCTTTTGGGAGCTCCCATTGATGTCCCATGATCCAAAACAATTGGATGGTTCCACCGTTCGATTCTTCCCTCTTTGATGCAGACATAGATACCACCACCTATTTCAAAACCATTCAAATTGCACTCTTGAATCGGTTTTATAACCATGGCCCACCCACGGTAGGGCCCACTAAACATGAACTCAAAACCTGTTCATGTGTTTCATGCTACAGGGCCCATCACAGCCACAGAAAATTTTAAGGTACAGAGCATGAAAGCTATGCACATTCACCCCTCATTTCTATAAGCGTCGTTTACCTAACTCAAATCAGACCGTCCAAATCGAGGGCCCCAATGTAAATTGACCATAACCTGAAAATTGGATTAATTGGATTATCATAACCTCTGATTAATGGAATCTTGTCATTATTAAACAAGGCCTATTGACTGTTTTCCATTTCAACTGTCCATTAAATTTACATCAATCGGCCTGTTTATCACGTGTGTACGGTGTCTTTGTCGACTTAAGAGCCTTCTAAAAGGATAAGATCCAACCCGTCCATTAGGTGCACCACCTTGTATTTGGACCGGAGTCTAAAAATTAGGTCCATCCAACATTTAGGTGGGCCATCATCAAATCCATTCATCTGCCGTACCACATGAGGATGAATGGATTCAGTGAAAATAAGGATATTCAAAGACTCATGTGGGCCACTCCACATGAAATTAATAGTTTTAGGCATATGATTTTAGCCCACCTATATCTTGGATTTTTACTAAATTTTATAATCCACCGTGAAGATCTGATAGCGCATCTGATGGTCGTGGTGGATTTGATGTTTGTTTGTCTCAATTTTATCCCAGCCATCTATCCATTTTCCCAGCTCTTTGTGGGCCATACAACAAGAAATAGTGGTGATTGAACGCCCACCGTTAAAAACTTCCTGGGGCCCACAAAAGTCTCGAATCAAGCTGACATTTGCGTTTTCCTTTCATCCGTATCTATGTGACCTACTCAACAGGTTGGATGGCAAATAAACATTAATGGTGAGCGTTCAATCGCTACTATTTTGTATGGCGTGGTCCACCTGAAATTTAGATATGCCTCAAATTTTATATCATGACTTAAAATGATCTGGAAAAATGGATAGACGGTGTGGAT